>NC_069503.1:964130501-964430501 GCF_027579735.1 Bombina bombina
ATTAAACTTTCATGATTCAGATGGGGCATGTCATATTAAACAACTTTCTAATTTACTTTTATCATCAAATTTGCTTTGTATTCTTGCTATTCTTAGTTAAAAACTAAACCTAGATAGGCTCCTATGCTAATTTCTAACCCCTTGAAGGCTGCCTCTTTCTTATCTGAATGCATTTGACAGTTTTTCACAGCTAGAGGGCTTTAGTTCACGTGTTTCATATAAATAACATTGTGCTCATGCACATGCAGTTATTTAAGAGTCAGCACTAATTGCCTGAAATGCTAGTCTGTCAAAAGATCTGAGATAAGGAGGCAGTCAGCAGAAGCTTAGATACAACGTAATTAAAGAGGTAAAAAGTACATTTCTATAACAGTGTTGGTTAAGCAAAACGGGAGAATGGTAAATAAAGGGATTATCTCTCTTTTTAAATAATACATTTTTTTGGTGTTTACTATCCCTGTAACTTAAAATCAAAATTTAAAAGCACAGCTGTGAATTGAATTTCAAACTTTTACTAGAAGCATTTTGTAAATATGCAAAGATGTTTCTGAGTACATGATAATGATAATATTAAAAGATGCTCTCAGCTGCATCTAAATTAGAATGTTTAAAAATGTCTTACAATGCTTATTTTTTTATAGATAGTCTTGTACTAAATAAAGTCAATTTGTTTTTCTGTGAGAGATGTCCTGTTAGTTTCACTACGGAGCCTATTTAGATATGCTTTTCAACAAAGTATATCAAGAGAATGGAACAAATTAGATAATACAAGTCAATTGGAAAGTTCTTTAACATAGCATGCTCTTTCTAAATCATGAAAGAAGAAAATAATTTTAAGTTTCATGTGCCTTTAACATACAAAAAAAACAGCATGTTTAACATCTCTTCTTTCATATACATAATAGAAAAAAATGTTAGTTCCTTGTCCTTGTGGCAAATTTCCATGCACAGGGTTCCATGCATGAGAAAATGATAATGCGTCCTTTTAAGTACTCAGCATATATAAATGTCATTCTGTTCTATGAAGATGAAACAAAAAAATAGTATTGCATCTCTGCACCTCTATTTAGAACTCTACACCTCAAATTCGGCAAAATTACAAGTTGTGCTGTACGGTACGACTATACCGTTGAAAAATTGGTCATTGCACGTGGAATATGCAGGTCTCCCTTATTACCAGTCGCGGCATTTTACCCAGCGGCGGCATTTTACCCTTTATGCAACTCTCCATTCCCCACTCAAAAAATGACTTTCGAGTGCGGGATATTCATTGCACCTATATTACAGGTTGTGCGGTCCGGCTATAACGCTAGCATTATAGTCTATACCGCTGTGATCCTTTCTGCTATCTGAGACCCGTAGTTATGGATTTTGCGAAACAAAAATGTTTCTCAAAACTCATGACTAAAATGTTACAAAGTACACTAACACCTATAAACTACTTATTAACCCCTAAACTGCCACCCCACATCGCAAATAATATATTAAACATATTAACCCCTAAACCACCAACCCCCCACATAGCCAACACTAAATAAACCTATTAACCCCTAAACTGCTGCCCCCACATCGCTACTACTATAATAAACCTATTAACCCCTAAACTGCCAGCCCTCCACATTGCTACTACTATGATAAACCTATTAACCCCTAAACCACCACCCCCTCACATCGCTACTACTATAATAAACCTATTAATCCCAAAACCGCCGCCTCCCACATCGCAACTAATAAACGAAACATATTAACCCCTAAACCCCCATCTCCACAATGCAATAAACCTAATTAACCTATTATCCCGTAAACCGCCATCCCCCACAACGCAAATAACTAGTTTAATCACTAAGCCCCCTAACCTAACACCCCCTAAATTAACCCCAATTACATAAAATAAAAAAAATACTAAGTTAAAATTAAAATGAAAAATTCTAACATTACATAAAAAAAACTAAGATTAAATTAAAATAAATAAATTTAAAATTACAAAAAATAAAAAAGTCTAAAAAAATAAAACTAAAATATCAAAAATAAAAAAACCCTAATCTAATACCCCTATAAAAATAAAAAAACAAAACAAAATAAAAACACCACCTAATCTAACACTAAGATACTAATAGCCCTTAAAAGGGGCTTATGTAGGGCATTCCCCTAAAGTGATCAGCTCTTCTACCAAAATAAAGTACAATTTACCCCCTAAAAGTAAACCCATCCACCCATACAACCCCCCAAATTAAAAAAATACTAACACTAAAAAATCCTAAGCTTCCCATTGCCCCTAAAGAGACATTTGTATGGGCATTGCCCTTAAAAGGGCAATCAGCTCTTTTGTAGCCCATTAAAATAAAAATATCCCTAAACTTAAAAAAAAAAAATTCCCCAAAAAATGAAAAAAAAAAACCCTGTCTAACCTCGAAATAGGTACTCACCATTTCTGAAGTCCTGCGGAGAAGGTCTTCTTCGAGGCGTCAACATCTTCATCCAGCGCGGGGACCTCTTCTATCTTCATCCAGGGCAATGATGGAGTGGAGGTGGCCGCAGAAAAGGACTGGCGGCAGCGGAGCCATCCAGGATGGAGGATCCTCCTCATGCTATCGATGCCGCACACTGAAGCTTGAATGCAAGGTACCCGTTTTATATTTGGGGTACCTTGCATTCCTATTGGCTGAAAAATTCAAATCAGGATGAGAGCTACTGAAATCCTATTGGCTCTGGGGGGACGGCGGTTTAGGGGTTAATAGGTTTATTATAGTAGTAGCGATGTGGGGGGCTGGCTGTTTAGGGGTTAATAGGTTTATTTAGGTGTTAGCGATGCAGGCAGCGTTTTAGGGGTTAATAACTTTATTTAGTGTTGGTGATGTCTGGTGGGGGCGGAATAGGGGTATTTAGACTAGGGGTTTATGCTAGGGTGTTAACAGAACTTTCTTTTCCCTGTAGACATTAATGGGGATTGCATCACGGTAATCGCCATTCCGCGATCGCAGGTGTTAGTTTATTTTTAACACTTTCTCGCCATTGATGTCTACGGAGGAATACGTGCACAAGCATGTCGAGTCAGGCCTTGGGTTTTGTGTGGTATGGAGCTTAACGCTCCATACCGTACAACAAAAGAAGGGTTTTCAGTAACGTGTAATGGCAGTGCTATGGACAGTGCAATACCACTAATTTTTTTGCGTTATTTATGCACCCGGTTTAGCGCACAACTTGTAATCTTGGTGATTGTTTGTTAAACTCTTTAAAGTAAAAAAAGTTCTTATGTTATTTAAGTTGTTTCTTTACATTTTATTCTGCAACTGTAATTTTAATTTATCAACCTGTCATTCAAAATAATACTCTAAAAAACATTTGAAAGCTTAAACCCATCACTTATTCCTGCACCTGTCATGGACACCCTTCTGCAGTTGTCAAAATCAGCTCAACTGAACTATAGTGACATGTACAATATTACCAATAAATTGGATAATCAATCATGCATGTGTAGACTTTGACAGCAGTGTCAGGGGCACATGAGATTCTGAGCAATTATTAAGGATAAGGAACCTATTACTTATTGGCTTAAAATGAGAATCAATAAACACTGCACACAAGATGGATTTTTTCAGATTTATACAATTAAAATGTCCTTGATAAAATAGACAAATGTGTATTGTATCCCATTTGTCTTTGAACAGTTTAAAAATTATATAGTGTTGCTTTGTTATTTTATAAGCAGCTTTGTATGTAAGGATATACTGTCTTAAATTCATAGATGTTTAGAACAAAAATTAATATACAACAAAAACGGAATCAAGTAATACAGAAAAGCTGCAATTTATTTGTTCATAAAAATTGCACCTGCCATGCTTTGCAATTTACTCTAAATTAAGTCTTTTCTATAAGAGGGCTGTATAAAAGGGACAAACAAAGCTCCTGCAATTTAAGGTATTTATTTATTTATTTTTGGGAACCAAGTAAAATGTGGGACCACAAAAAAGCTGTGACACTTGACCAATACTTCCACCACACTTTTACAGTCCCTGGTGGAATATTTATCACAACAGAAACCAATAGACTTGTGCGAGGATTGATTCAAATTCGGATACATTACAATGCATTAGTTTCCGATTCAAATAAATTCGGATGTATTCGGTCCGAATTCGATTCGTAAATTTGGAAGTTCGATTTGTGTTAGGTGGGATGTGCTGTGTATTAGACTAATATTATGTACTCGGAAGTTTGGTATGTGTTAGGTGGGATGTGCTATGTGTTAGACTAGTATTATAGTATTATGTACTGTAATATTAGGTTTAACCCATAGCAGAGTGATATAACCTAATATACTGTACAATACTAGTGTAATTGTGATTAGTCCATGGCCATCCGAATGTAACAAATAAATCCGAACTAATTCAGATTTATTCGTTAGTTTCGGTGCTTCGGTAATTCGGAAATTTGAATCGATCTGAAGCTCTGAATTTGACAAATTCGTCCCAATTTCGATTCGGAATGAAACAAAACGCACATGTCTAGAAACCAATGGAATGCATTAGTTTTATGAAAATGGAGGAATTACTTAACAGTATATGTGCGTGTGTACATATTTATTTATGTGTTTAAATGTGTATATATGTCTGTAAATACATATTTACACATATAAATACATAAATATATATGTACACACACACACACACACACATATATATATATATATATATATATATATATGTTAAAGCCATTTGCAGTCATTTTTTTCTCACACCTGAGACCTCACATCTTTGAGCCCTTATAACTTTTAAAGCAATTTTTTAAAAATAATTTCTATTAAATAGTGTTATTTTGAGTGCAACTGTACTTTTAAATGTATTTTAATTTTTTTTTTGGGACACTTTGACTTGCCTAACTGTTAACCAGAGCTCTGAAGTCGTGGCAATCATTCTAGCGTAAATTGCAATTGCGCTCACACATTCACATTTACTTTCAACTTGTAATACGAGCAGAAATTAACTTGCACTCAAACAGCCACAAAAACCTAATATTAAACAATAGTGCTCATTTAATAATCTAGCCCTAAAATTGTGACTTTGACTATATACACAAAAACACATGATTGGGATGGGTAACTTAACCTAGCATTGTAGGCAGTCCCCCTTGATTCGATCCCAGCCTTGAAATCACGTGATAGCATCGACAATCAAGTGATTTCATTTTTGCAGCAAGAGTTTTACATTGGACAAAAACTTTGTTCCGACGTTAAACAATTGTATGCCGGGCATGAAGGG
The DNA here is from genome assembly GCF_027579735.1 of Bombina bombina. Lineage (NCBI taxonomy): Eukaryota > Metazoa > Chordata > Amphibia > Anura > Bombinatoridae > Bombina > Bombina bombina. Next base: position 964,135,757 of record NC_069503.1, read on the forward strand.
GTTAAAGAAATGTGATGTTTAAAAAAGCTCTACAATTTAAGAAAAGAGGTATGAAACATGTCTAAGAAAGGTATTTAGGCCATGATTATAAAGTCATAGGGGCCTATTTAACAAAGGTCTGTTGGACCTGATCCGACAGTGCGGATCAGGTCCGACAGACCTTGCTGAATGCGGAGAGCAATATGCTCTCCGTATTCAGCATTGCACCAGCAGCTCTTGTGAGCTGCTGGTGCAACGCTGCCCCCTGCAGATTCACGGCCGCTAGCAGGAGGGGGTCAATCAACCAAATCGTACTCGATCGGGTTGAATTGCGGCAATCTCTGTCCGCCTCCTCAGAGCAGACGGACAGTTTATGGAGCAGTGGTCTTTAGACCGCTGCTTCACAACTGGTGTTTTTGGCGAGCCTGAAGGCTCACCAGAAACACGGGGCTTCAAGCTCCATACGTAACTTGATAGATATGCCCCATAAAGATGAATTATTTACTGCTTTACTGCTTCTTCATTTCTCATCATTTGGTGTGGGGATTTTGCTTCTGGAGGATCAGGGAACTATGATCTAAACTTAATGTTGTCAAGTTTGTCTTGTCAGCACATTTTTTTCACAGCAGTATATAAATGTGTCAGTATTTATTCAAAGGCATAGCTCACAATTAATATGCAACACCCAAAGTGAAATCTCTTTAATGCAACATGATTCTCACAATCAAACTTTTATCATAGTACATATTAGAAGAAAAACATCATCTTGATACAAATTCATGTTGATCTGTTGCTTCGTTTTTCCATTTCACAGTCCCTCTCAAACTTTCTCCAAGTACATGAAATAAATTAGCAGGTAAAAACTGACACTCTATCCTTGTGTGTTATCCTCTCATAAATCCTAAATTTATTTCTGTTTGTGAAACATTTTAGCTAAACTTATTTATATCAGGTTATGTTGTGGGGGAAGTTAGTTAGGAACTGTTGTGGAAAGCAATGCATGTGCACAGGAATAAGTAAAGGGGGAAAAAACATTACTAGATCTCCAAAAAGTGTATTATAGTCTGATGATATGCTTGAAGATACTTAAAGGGACAGTCAAGTCCAAAATGAACTTTCATGATTCAAATAGGGCATGTCATTTTAAACAACTTTCCAATTTACTTTCATCACCAATTTTGCTTTGTTCTCCTGGTATTCTTAGTTGAAAGCTAAAGCTAGGTAGGCTCATATGCTAATTCTTTAGACCTTGAAGGCCGCCTCTAATCTGAATGAATTTTGACAGTTTTTCACCACTAGAGGGCATTAGTTCATTTGTGTCATATAGATAGCATTGAGCTAATGCACGTGAAGTTACCTAGGAGCCAGCACTGATTGGCTAAAATGCAAGTTTGTCAAAAGAACTGAAATAAGGGTGCAGTTTATAGAGGTTTAGATACAAGGTAATCACAGAGGTAAAAAGATTATTAATATAACTGTGTTGTTATTTAAACTGTGGAATAGGTAATAAAGGGATTATCTATCTTTTTAAACAACAAAAATTCTGGTGTTCACTGTCCCTTTAATTGAAAAAAATATGGCAAAGAAATAAGTTAGGACACAATTATATTTTATTTATTTTACAATAAAATATCACAGCTACTATTTATATTAAACTTTTTTTGCAATTGGAAAATAATAGAGTAGAAATAAAAACTCAATGAGCTCACATATAGCCCATTGTATAGGTCTGCTATTTGTAATGACCCCAATAGACTATACATCAACCTAGTAAAGCACTCTAAACTGCTGTCATTGAGTCCCTATATAAGCACTTTCCTTCTTGGCTACTAATGGTGGGAAAAAAACAGGATAAGATAAGTACCATTTACATTCACTCATTGTAGGATAAGTAAATACCTTGAGATTGAAATATAAACTGCTTAGTTATGAATATTAAAACAACTTTGTATTATACTTTCATTATTTATTTTGCCTCCCTTTAATGTAATTTAGCTCTAAAAATTGTGTATTTTCTAGTCTTAGAGCTGTAAATGCACAATGCATATGTATCAAGGATAACCCTGGTACATATATTTCCCTAACAGGCTTTAATAGATATCAACTGCAAAATAATTCAATTTATACTAAACTAATGATTATAGCTATCCTTGTTATCTTTAGACGCATCAAGCTGAGATTGGCTCCTCTAAATAAGGCAAATCGTGGGTGATGTTTGTTTATTGAAAAACACTTGCAGCAAATGAGATGTATTTTTGTTTTTAAAATATATTTACACTTTATATGCTCTTCTATAGCAACACAACAGACATGTGCAAGATGTTTACTGTCCTTTTAAAACATTTACTCTTGTCAGGGTGTCATATTCAGAGAGGTCTTGTAGACATACTGTCCTTACTGGCATTGTTATAAATGAATCTATAAAGTAACATTTGTTTTAAAACGAGTCACTGACTACAGGCAAGGAAGTAATAAAATAAGATAGTCTGTATTGATGGATACATATATTTATTATTTTTGATAAAGCACTATGGGGCCTATATATCTTGATGTGAGCGGACATGATCCGATATTGCGGATCATGTCCGCTGCACATCGATAAATGCCAACAGCATACGCTGTAGGCATTTATCATTGCATCAGCAGTTCTTGTGAACTCGTATTGGATTGGGTTGATTTTCGGCGATGTCTGTCCGCCGCCTCAGAGCAGGCGGACAGGTTATGGATCAGCAGTCTTTAGATCGCTGCTTCATAACTTGTATTTCTGGCGAGCCTGAAGCCATACAGAGCTTGATAAATAGGCCCCTATCAGTTTCTTTTTAGATGATAGTTATCCAACTTTTAGAGAATGCTATGTGATTTGTTAGCAACATAGAACATTTTTTTATTTAAATGTACATTTAAATTATTGAAGGGGTTAAGCATCATCTCCAATAAATAACTATTGCTTAGATTGAAAGTTTTATGGGGTCTAGGGACCCTTATCTTTCTAACATACGCTCTCCGTATTCAGCATTGCACCAGCAGCTCACAAGAGCTGCTGGTGCAATGCCGCCCCCTGCAGACTTGCGGCAGGGGGGTGTCAATAAACCCTATCGTACTCCATCGGGTAGAATTGCGGCGATGTCTTTGAGCAGGCGGACAGGTTATGGAGCAGCGGTCTTTAGATCGCTGCTTTATAACTGGTGTTTCTGGGGAGCCTGCAGGCTCGCCAGAAACACGGGGCCAGGGGGCCTCAAGCTCCATTCGGAGCTTATAGATAGGTCGCCCCTATATGTGTTTTGTGTATTTTGACACAATCTCACTACCTTTCAGTTTGTGAGATAAAACAGCGAAAATATTAGAAAAATATGCTAGACCTGGCAGTGAATATTCAGCTATGCCCATGGAACTCCCCTATTCAGTCAACTAGTGGAGGAGGGGAGTCTTATTTTGCAATAAGTAAAACAATACACTTTATAAGTTTGAATTTTGCTACATTGTGTTTGAATCTGCAGTAGTTCTATTATGATTTCTACTGTTTGACTTGAATAGTTTTTTTCTCAAGTGCTTCTAATACAAATTGTAATTTTTACATAAAATACGATTTTTGCAGTACAGACTTGTTCTGATATTTAATGTGATGTAACAATACGATTTAATGTAATGTCTTTTCCTTTCAATGTTTAATTTGTTTTATATAATCTTCAAACTGCATTTTTGTGAGTCCTATTGTAATGGAAGCATGCCCTTCACATACTCAAATGTATGGAAAATCACTTTATGAGACTGTCTGTTCTCAAGGTAAATGCTGTCTTTAGAGAATTCCACCAAGAACTTCATGGTACGCGTGAGATTTCTTAAAGAACTTTGTGTACCCAGAGACTGTTAGATAATTTGGCCCTAAGTCTGCCGTTCTCAGGGGTAAAACTATGGTTGGTATAGCAGTTGTAGTGGCACCAGGGTCCAAGTGCTGGGGGCATAGCAAATAGTATATAATGCAGGGGAGCCTCTTATCTATTTATATACTGTATACAAAATCATTGTACAGAGCAGCATGTATATTATTACTATTGAGTACAGCTGATTTACCTTTGGGGGCCCAAACATTTTTTTGCACCAGGGCCCTCTCTTTCCTTGTGTTTAATTTTGCTGTGGTATCTGTGGGAACATTACAAAGTAATAATTATTTTTTTATCATTATTAGTATTATTATTATTAGTATTATTATTATTATTATTAATAATAATACTAATAATATGCATTTTGAATTGCTAATACACTATATCACTTGATCACTTATACTGTGCTACATTTATAAACAAAGCACATTTTACTCAATCAGACAAAAAAAATAACCAAAAAAAAAAAAAAAAGATTTATATCATTTAATAGGAGTTTGCTTTCCAACTCTCCAAAGACTTGCAAGATTTCTTAAGCATTTCTAGCTTTTCATTTTCTTTTTGCCTGGTATGTGGCAATCTATGAATGATTGCCTGCAGGCCTTCAGTTTAAAGGTTGCGGTGAATAATAGTTCTGCTGCTAACATCGCTCCAGCCACTTCACACTTTACACTTACCTTATAACTTGCATGAAATATTTACATTTTAAAATATGAATAAAGGCAACAACGAAAAAAATATACTGCTGTGACTGCCTAAGACCATAAAAGAAAAAAGTATATATTGGTATATGCACATGATTGTACTGTTTGATTTTTCTACAATAGGTTACATGCTGTTTCAGTAAGGGAGCTTTAAAAACACAAAGCATGCATATTGTTGTACCTGGCATTATTTCCTTTTTCAATTCAATCCCATAATGGAAACTTTATGTCAAACCTTTCCAATACTTGTCATTTTAAAAGGGAGATATCCCCACAGGTTGGATGACATTTGCAGAGAGTCGAAGGAAAAAAAGGCAATTATATTAGATAAAGCTAAATATCTATGCTTCTTTGGCAAAAAAGGAAGCATTTAGCATAACTTGTAGAACATAGTGTATGGTTTTTAAAGTAGATATATTAACTGATATTTAAAAAATAAACTACAATAACTTATTTACAAATTTGGCTTCATGTAAAACAAACACCGCCATTATGTAATACATCATTGCGTTATGTGATACTCCTAATAGGTCGGAATAAACTTGACTAAGATGGAACTTCATTTAGTTGCGGGCAGAAAATGATAAAACAAAAAGTCTCTTAAAGTCTCAAAGACTTTAATGGAAAATACTTTGGGTTCCAGGTATTATTGTTTGGCTGAACAGGGTTCCCAACTAGAGAACCTTTTTGCCCATGATTTCAGCTGCAAGGCAGTATCACCTGCCTGCATTTATCATTGCACAAGTCCCACCCCCTGCTGTCACATAACCAATTGTGCAAAAGCACCCCAGACAGATCAGCACTCACCAGACCTCCCCTCCTATTTTATAATCTCAAGGGCAGTCTCATTTATTGTCATAGTTTGATTATTTATAACTAGAAAAAGGTTCCCTTATCCACAAAGAGGGTACATTGAAGTTAATGTCCATAATTAAACATAATGTTTGAGGAGGATAACCATCTCATAGGCCTAAGTATTGCTGATTAAACACAAAGTGTTTGACCATCACTAAATGTCTTAAACAGAAAACAGCCATTAATAATGGAAATGTAAAACTTAAAAGCACAAAATACAGTTGCAGTTTAAAAAGAGAGCGCTTATGGCATTTTATACATATATAGTTAGTAGGGATGTGCAAGGGAAAAAAGTTGAAAGTAAAATATTTGTGTACCATGGAAAGCTGCCACGCACTTACTGTTGGACTTTGTTTATCGCAACCACGCTAACTTCATCTCCCCATAGACTTTAATGGAGCGTGCAAATCAGAAAAAAACCTAAGACCTATCGCTTGCTTGCTAACCCAACTTAGTTTAACTAAGTGAGCTATACCCGACATGAATTATGAATATTTTACATTCCAATGTTCTTCACATAGAAGAAAATGTTCTATTTATTTTTATATACATAGATACACATATAAATACATAAATACACATGTACACATATATATATTTATATATACATACATACATGCACATATTTAGGCATGTATGTTTATGTACAATATAGCCCTTTGCAGTCAAACACCTTGTAATATACCATATACTTTGAACCCATATCATTTTTTTTAAATAATATTTTTATGCATAATTTATATTATATAGTGTATATATGAATGTACATGTATTTTTAAATGTATTGATGTTGTTTTTAGTCCAGGTCTTCAGTTGTACCAACCCGATGAGCGGTGGTTGCATTTACTTACAACTTGTAACATGAGCGCAAGTTAGCATAGGAACAATATTTCTATATCATGCATGCTAACATTAGTGTTGTAATCTAGCCCATAGTATGTTAAGACAGGTTAAAGAATTTGTGACTCTAACCCCTTCTCTATATGGCATTTGAGAGAAAAACTTACCCAAAATACTGGAGAACCATTAGCATTTAAACAGAAATTGGGCCTTTGTTTTTTTTATTTGTGAGTAAGACAGAGCACAGCCGCTCAAGCTTCCGTGTTGCAGGACAACGTGGTGTCATTTAGGTGATGCCCTCATCAGAGAGAGCCCACACATTCCAGTGAATGCTGAGAGAATACTGAATGCTGGATGCAAGTGGAGCAGGAACCAATCACTCAATATATCAAGAACAAAGACAACGGCTGCACATCAGGTCCGAAATTCACACATAGGTTTATTGTAAAAATAAGACACAGACAGACATGGACAGATAGAATAGTCTGACGCGTTTCGCGCCCCCTAGTGGCGCTTAATCATAGACTCAGTTTACAATGGAAAACATTCATTTTTAAATAGGGCCAGAATTGCCCACACATTTGCCAATACAAACATTAAATTTAAAAACAAAATGTAATTCATATAATATGATGAGAAATTAAACTAATGTATTGAATCTAATATAGTGCACCCATATCTTAGACTGTGCTATTTAATGTGCTCATTGTCATATACCTTAGATACATCGTGAAATTTAACCATTCCTTTAATAACCAATTAAGTTACTTGTAACTTACCCTCCAAGAATCACTACTATTACTACAGCTCAAAATACTAAAAAAGCACAAATAGATCATTATATTTTATGCTACACATACCTTTAAAAAGTTAGTGTGAAAACACATACCCTTAAAAAGTAAGCATTTTTGTTTTAATTTATATTATTTTCACTTAGAGTCTGAGCCTGAGTTAGCGGCGAATAAAGAAGTTGCTGATAATGTTTCATTTGAGGATGCTTGTGCATTGAATACCTTAGTAGAATTAAATGTTAACAGTGATACTTTGTTACAACATGTTAGACCACAAAGACCCAAGAAGAGCATATCTAGCTTATTTAATACAGAGGGCAAGTTTTGAATATGTTTAAAAAATATGTTGAGAGACAAATATGCTTCAAACTTCACTCCATCAGAAAGGTTGGCGTTGGATCTCTTGCAAAATAATAATGAGATTGTTATTAGGAATTCCGATAAGGGAGGCAACATCGTAGTGATGAATAAAGCTGATTATTTTGCAGAGGCACAACGCCAATTACAAGATGCAAATGTTTATCAACGTTTATCAGGGAATCCTACATCAACGTTCAAGAAAGAGCTGATTAGCTTGTTAGATGATGGAGTGGAGCTGGGTGTATTTAGTGAAGAAGATTCTCAACATTTAATACCTGACTATCCAGTTGTGTCCCTCTTTCATTACTTGCCCAAAATCCATAAGGATCATGTGAATCCCCCAGGGAGGCCAATTGTTTCGGGCATTTGCTCCCTTTTGGAACCAATGTCCGAATGGATGGATGATATTCTCCAGCCGTTGGTAAAAGGATCATACTCCTATATGAGGGATTCGCATCACCTTTTGAATTGTTTGGATAAAATAACTTGGCAGGAGGGGTACACCTGGATGGTAGCTGATGTCGTGTCTCTATATACGATCATTCCCCATACTTTAGGTATCTCAGCGGTTAGATATGTTCTTATTAAGTATACCAGTTATACTACAGACATTATCTCATTCATATGTTCAGTGTTGGAGTTCCTCCTTACGCATAATTTCTTTTTTTTTATGACACATTTTTTTTTGCAATGTTGTGGCACTGCTATGGGTGCAAAATATGCACCTTCTTTTGCCAATTTATACGTAGGTTCTTGGGAACTCAATTACATTTTTGATACCCACAATCCTATTGTGGGTGATACTCTCCTCTACAAGAGGTTCATTGACGACATTATTTTGATCGTCGTGGGCTTCTTGGAGATGAAGGTTTTGAGAAATACATGACATATATTAACAAAAATGATATGAGATTAAAATTTGTAGGGTTTTTCAGTAGTTTGGGGGTTGACTTTTTGGATGTGGCATTGGAGGGTGACGTGGAGAACAAAAGGGTAGTATCACGCACATTTCGTAAACCTAGCACTGGTAATACAATACTTCATGCCAAGTCTTGTCATCCACGTCACCTCATCCGTGCCATACCCAGAGGTCAATTTATAAGGCTAAGGCGGAACACCAAAAACACAGATGTATATATGGAGCAATCCCTTGAATTGTGTAAAAGGCTAGAAGCAAAAGGGTATGACTCTGAAATATTACAGTCTGTAAGAATAGAAATTTGTCAGTCACATGGATCGACATATTCCCCCATACAGAATAGTAGAGGGGTACAACAGGGGGACATACTGTTCCCTACCAAGTATACTAAACAGTTTCCAGAAATTGTACAGATTATAAAAAATAATTTAACTCTATTATCAGGTGATCATGTATTAAAGGATGTAATAGGGCAGTGTAAGTTTGTCTCCAAAAAAACCTCTTACTCTAGCAAATAAGCTGGCACCAAGTCTGGTACAGAGATCAGGGAAAAGCAAAACCTGGTTGAATGCCAAGTGTAACTATAAATGTGAAGGCAGAGGATTCCTGACTTGTGATATGTTGGATACCAGAATAGAGTTTAATTCATCAGTGGATAATTGTAAATAGAATATTGAGTTCTATGCAAATTGTAGAACTACCTTTGTAGTGTACCTGCTGGAGTATCTGATTTTCCACTGCCAGTATTTTGGTAAAACGACTAGGCAAATGGGCAGTTGGGCACGAGAGCATTACAATGATGTTAAAAATTATAACAAAGATTCAACTGTGGCTCAGCACTTCAACGGTGTGCATTTTACCAACGTAGGTAATTTCTCTATTAAAGCTATTGATTTAACTAGAATGCCAATAAGAGGGGGGAATAAGTCTAGGATTTTAGATAAGAAAGAACTGTTTTGGATCTTTAGACTAAAGACAAGGGTCCCATTTGGCCTCAATAAAAAATGGGACATCAGCTATTTTGTGTAGGAAATGTGTAGTTTTATTTTTATTTTTCAGGGAACTGTTAATGAAAAAAAAAAAAACTCAGGCTCTAAATGAAAATAATATAAATTAAAACAAAAATGCTTACTTTTTAAGGGTATGTGTTTTCACACTAACTTTTTAAAGGTATGTGTAGCATAAAATATAATGATCTATTTGTGCTTTTTTAGTATTTTGAGCTGTAGTATTAGTAGTGATTCTTGGAGGGTAGGTTATTAAAGTAATTTGCAGGATATGGAATGTAGCATAAAAGTAAGAGTTTTTAAACTAACATAGCCAAAAGAGGAATCTTGTTACTAGCCATCTAACCCTAAGCCTGGAATTGCAGAGTTGTAGCAATAATATAATATTTAATGTAACGTCCAACATGTAAATGAGCTGTGGGCAAGTTACTAGTAACTTAATTGGTAATTTAAGGAATGGTTAAATTTCACGATGTATCCAAGGTATATAACAATGAGCACATTAAATAGCACAGTCTAAGATATGGGTGCACTATATTAAATTCAATACATTAGTTTAGTTTCTCATCATATTATTAATTGGCATGAAATAACTGCAGATTATATGCATTACGTTCTGTTTTTTTAATGTTTGTATTGGCAAATGTGTGGGCAATTCTGGCCCTATTTAAAGATGAATGTTTTCCATTGTAAACTGAGTCTATGATTAAACGCCACTAGGGGGCGCGAAAAACGTCAGACTATTCTATCTGTCCATGTCTGTCTGGGTCTTATTTTTACAATAAACCTATGTGTGAATTTCGGACCTGGTGTGCAGCCGCTGTCTTTGTTCTTGTTTTTTTTTTATTTACCTATCAAATCTATATTGCAACTGAGGACCACACTTCTGAAATTACTGGTAGTGAAAAGGTTAATCAGTTAGTTGGTAATGGAATATTTATTATAGTGTAGGGATTACCCTCCCAGCCTGATCGCTCCCAAACAGCCCCGCCAGACTGCTCACCACCATCTTAGGTACTGACAGTCACCCAGTATGCAGCTTATAGGTTTTATTGTTATGTATTTGTTTTTCTGCAGTGTAGGGATCCCTCCTCCCCTTCCCACCACCCTGATCTCTCCTAAACAGCTCTCTAAACCTTCTCCCAATGGCAGCCGCATTCTTTTTACTTGTAGTTATCTGACAATATATAGTTTAGGGCTTCTTTTAAAAATGTAATATACTGTATGTATTTAATTATTTTTTAGTGAGTGTAGGGATCTCCCCTCACCCTCCCCACCTTCCCCCTCCAAGCGATCACAGTGTAGGGACCCACCTCCCCACTCTAATTTTCCTCTATTTTGTAGTACAGGGACACATTCCTCCCTCTCCATTACCAAAAAATGTCCTGTAGCATAGGGATCTCTCTCCTCCCTCCTCCTTCCCGTTATAGGCTGCCCACCTGCTTCCCACTTTACCTCCCACATCTTCCATGGCCCCACCATACCCAATACAGACAGTGATGATGGCAGATGCCTTCTGACCCCAGCTGCAGTCTCAGTGGTCAAACTGACAGCGAGGACCACAGCATGAGCCAAAGTGTTAGAAGTAGGGTATCAACACGGTTCTCTCATCAAAGTACTGTTTGAAATAGTAACTACATACGTTTGGCTAAAGATATTAACATGCATAACTAAGTTAAAATATGGTTGATTAAAAAATAATAGAAATATTTAAATATATTAAGTTATTCAGTAAAGATTTTTAAAAAAAGACCAAAACAAACGGTTATAATTGGAAGATATAAGGCAATAAAAAATGTAGAAGCATATTTCACAGGAAGAAAACCACCTATATAACCAATTATGATAAATATAGTGAATTAATTGAAAAAAAAAAAAAAAAAACAGTGATATGTATAAGGCTATCATTAAGCCTATATTTTGTGTACAGGAAACTAGGTTGGTTTTACTTATGTTCTGATTTTATTTTATTTTTTTATCTTCTAGTAGCCTTTTCATCAAATGCATAATGTGTCAAGAAAGAAGAATGAATGGTTATTAAAGGTCACTTCAAATCACAAGTTATAAGGAAATCTAGTACTATAATCACATTTGTAACACATCTGTTGGTGTCCCCAGTTGCGCACGCATCCTCAAAGGAATGTTTCTTTTTCACCACCCTGCCATTTTCGGAATCCACCCTCATAGGCAAACCCAAAGCCTTAAAAAAAAAGCACACAACCGACCACACGAAATAACATGTAACAGCCCGCAAGAAAAAAATAAACAGGTAACCACAAAGTATAACACAGAAAACCTAGCCTCCCACATAAAGTATTAACAAACACCGAAACTGCCAACCCCCACATCGCAAAATAATAAAGTAATTAACCCCTAATCTGCAAATAACATAATTAAAATATTATCCCCTTAGCCGCCAAGCCCCCACATTGCATTACACCTAATTAACCTATTAACCCCTAAACCGACAAACCCCACATCACAATAAACCTAACTAACCTATTAACCCCTAATCCGCCAACCCCCCTCTGCAATAAACCTAATTAACCTATTATCCCCTTAACCGCCAAACCCCCACATCACAATAAGCCTAATTAACCTATTAACTCCTAAACCTCCAACTCCCCCAACGCAAATAACTAATTTAATTATTAAGATCCCTAACCTAACACCCCATAAATTAACCCCAATACTAAGTTACACTTAAATAAAACCTAACATTAAATTAAAAAAAAAATTTCCACGCGGAGAAGGTGTCCGGCGGAGAAGGTCCTCTTCCAGGTGTCTCCATCATCTTCTATCTTCATATGGAGCGAAGGTGGAGCGGAGTGGAGGTGCAGAGCTGGCTTCCCTGATTCACGGATCTTCAGCAACGGTCCTCGGTGGCGTGGAGGCTCCTTTTCATGCAAATGTCTGCTGCACACTGAAGGTTGAATGCAATGTACCCCATATTTATTGATCAGCCAATAGGATGAGAGCTACTGAAATCTTATTGGCTGATTTGAAAAGCTAATAGGATTTAAGTAGCTCTAATCCTATTGGCTGATTTCAAAATTTCAGCCTATAGGAATGCAAGGTACCCCAAATTGAATGCGGTACCTTACATTCAATCTTCAGTGTACAACGGACATCGGAAGGAGAGGAACCTCCACGCCACTGAGGAACGCCGCCGCCGTCATTGAGGACTACCGCTGAGGATCCATGCATCAGAAATGACAGCTCTGGACCTCTGCTCCGCACCGCCTTTGTTCCGGATGAAGATAGAAGATGATGGAGCCGCCTGGAAGAAAACCTTCTCCGCCGGACTTCAGGAATGGTAAGTACCTATTTGGGGCTCAGTCTTAGGCATTTTTTTTGGGGTGCTATTTTTTTAGATTAGGATTTTTGTTTAAGCTGGAAAAGAGCTGAATGCCCTTTTAAGGGCAATGCCCATACAAATGCCCCTTTAGTTTTAGTTTTTTTTAGTGATAGGTTTTTTATTTTGGAGGGTTTGGTGGGTTGGGGGTTTTGCTGTTAGGGGGTAATTAGTAATTAGTTTAACTTAGGGCAATGCCCTACAAAAGGCCCTTTTATGGGCTATTGGTAGTTAAGTTTTAGATTAGGGGGTGTTTTTATTTTGGGGGGATTTTTTATTTTTATAGGGGTATTAGTTTAGGTTTAATTTTTTATTTTGGATAGCTTTGTTTATTTTTTTCTCTAATTTTACTTTTTTTATTTTTTGTAACTTTAGCTTGGGGGTTTGTATTTTTAAAACATAGACTGCCCTCTGGGTAGGCTTATTGCCCAGTATCTTCTATAAACTTGTAAGTGTTTTCATTACAGGCAATGAGATCCATATTCATTAGGTTTCATGATTCACTTTCTGATATTGGAAGATAACTCATTAAATAACATAATGGCTTTGATCATATAGAAAACTTGATATTCTGGAAATAAAAGTACCACAAAAATGCCAAATGTTATGATATTTTGAGTTTAAAAAAGTGATAAAATGAATCAAAGTAGCATGATTTAATTATTTAACTGAAATATAGAATTCTGTTTGCATTGATATTTTCTCAATCCGATGTCACCTTTTATCAAAAGGATTGTACTGATAGGCATGATTAAGTACCAGTGTGTTATTAATATCAGATCTTATGATATATTACATCTAGGAAAATAATTTAGGAACAATGTTATGCATAATTAGAATTAGAATAATCACCTTATAAAATTTAAAGTAACACTAAATTCAAAATAAAATTTTCAGGATTCAAATGCAATTTTAAAAGACTTTCCAATTCACTTGTATTATCAAATTGTGCACACTATCGGCTAGATTTAGAGTTTGGCGTTAGCCGTCAAAACCAGCGTTAGGGGCTCCTAACGCTGGTTTTGGGCTACCGCTGGTATTTAGAGTCAGTCAGGAAAGGGTCTAACGCTCACTTTGCAGCCGCGACTTTTCCATACCGCAGATCCCCCTACGCCATTTGCGTATCCTATCTTTTCAATGGGATCTTTCTAACGCTGGTATTTAGAGTCTTGGCTGAAGTGAGCGTTAGAAATCTAACGACAAAACTCCAGCCGCAGAAAAAAGTCAGGAGTTAAGAGCTTTCTGGGCTAACGCCGGTTCATAAAGCTCTTAACTACTGTGCTCTAAAGTACACTAACACCCATAAACTACCTATGTACCCCTAAACCGAGGCCCCCACATCGCCGCCACTCTAATAAAAATTTTTAACCCCTAATCTGCCGACTGCACTCAGCCGCAACCTACGTTATCCCTATGTACCCCTAATCTGCTGCCCCTAACACAGCCGACCCCTATATTATATTTTTTAACCCCTAATCTGCCGCCCCCAACGTCGCCGCCACCTACCAGAAATTATTAACCCCTAATCTGCCGACCGGACCTCACCGCTACTATAATAAAGTTATTAACCCCTAATCCGCCTCACTCCCACCTCAATAACCCTATAATAAATAGTATTAACCCCTAATCTGCCCTCCCTAACATCACCGACACCTAACTTCAAGTATTAACCCCTAATCTGCCGACCGGACCTCACCGCTACTCTAATAAATTTATTAACCCCTAAAGCTAAATCTAACCCTAACACTGACATCCTTCTAAGTTAAATATAATTTAAATCTAACAAAATAAAATAAATCTTATTAAATAAATTATTCCTATTTAAAGCTAAATACCTGTAGAATAAACCCTAATATAGCTGCAATATAAATTATAATTATATTGTAGCTATTTTAGGATTAATATTTATTTTACAGGTAACTTTGTATTTATTTTAACTAGGTACAATAGCTATTAAATAGTTAATAACTATTTAATAGCTACCTAGTTAAAATAATTACAACATTACCTGTAAAATAAATCCTAACCTAAGTTACAATTAAACCTAACACTACACTATCAATAAATTAATTAAATAAAATACCTACAATTATCTACAATTAAACCTAACACTACACTATCAATAAATTAATTACATAAAATACCTACAAATAAATACAATTAAATAAACTAACTAAAGAACTTAAAAAAGAACTAAGTTACAAAAAATAAATTTACAAACATTAGAAAAAGATTACAACAATTTTAAGCTAATTACACCTACTCTAAGCCCCCTAATAAAATAACAAAGCCCCCAAAATAAAAAAATTCCCTACCCTTTTCTAAAATAAAAATAGAAAAGCTCTTTTACCTTACCAGCCCTTAAAAGGGCCTTTTGCGGGGCATGCCCCAAATAATTCTGCTCTTTTGCCTGAAAAAAAAAACATACAAACCCCCCCCCAACATTACAACCCACCACCCACATACCCCTAATCTAACCCAAACCCCCCTTAATTAAACCTAACACTAAGCCCCTGAAGATCTTACTACTTTATCTTCACCACGCCGGGTATCACCGATCGGTCCAGAAGAGCCTCCGAAGTCTTCATCCAAGCCCAAGCGGGGGCTGAAGAGATCCATCATCGGGCTGAAGAGGTCCATCATATTCTATAATTTTATATATAGAACCAAATTACAAGTAGCACGATATTGTTATAGCAGATAGTGATAACCAATATTGCAACCCGTGCTAACTAGCATGTGTAGTACATGTTGGAAGTAAATGCATTCACTGGAGCACAAACTAAATTAGACATGTCAGGTTTGTGCCGTGAAGACCTAGGGGTAGATTTACCAAGCAGAGGATGCTGCTATCTACTCCCATAATCTCCGGCTCGCCAGAAATGTAAGTTAAGAAGCAGCGGTCATAAGACAGCTGCTCCTTAACTCGACCACCACCTCTGAGGTAGCGGGCAGCAATTAGCCTGATCGGATATGAATGGGTTGATTGACACCCCCTGCTAGCGGTTGATTGGCCACAAATGTGCAGAAGGGCGACATTGCACAAGCATTTCACTAGAAACGCTTGTGCAATGATAAATGCAGACAGCGTATGCTGTTGGCATTTATTGATGTCCACCTGCACATTGATAAATCTACCCCTAGTGTAAAGTGTAAGGGGTAAAAAAATCAATTGCACCAAACAAAAAATAAATAAATTAAAATAAAGGGTAACACTCATATATACATTATCTGATACAATTATTCATAGAAATATTAATAGAAAATGTTTAAAATTATTTTGTATATGACAAGGTGCTTTAATGGATATATATATATATATATATATATATATATATATATATATATATATATAATATGAGTGTGTGTGTGTATTTATGGGTTTATATATGTATATGCATACATATATATACATATATATAAACACATATATACCACATGTATATACACTTCGGAGCCCTTTCCACTCAAATACCTTAAAAGTTGACAAATCATTTATTAACAATTTTATTATTTAAAAATGTGTTTAAAAGAACATGAAACCCATAGTTTTTTTCTTTCATGATTCAGACAGAGCATGTGACTTTAACCCCTTAACGACCAAGGATGTACCAGGCACGTCCTACAAAAACCGATCGTTAACGACCAAGGACGTGCAAGATACATCCTCAGGGGTTTCAAGTGCTGGGCGCGATCGTGATTGATTCCAGCCGCTTTCATGGTATTGCAGCGATGCCTCAATATTGAGGCATCGTGCAATACCCTCTAGTAAGCAACTGGTGCAGAGAGGGCCTCTCTGTGGCCCTCTCTGCATCAGCCAGCGATGATGCCGATCATTGGTGGTGTAGAAGGGATAGGAGGGAGGCGGGTGGGCAGCCCATGACTCGAGGGTGCGGGAGGAGAGCGGGAGGTGGCTTGAGAGCTCCGTCAGATGTCCGGGAGTGGGCTGCAGGGGGCGGGAACCCAAGATTTTATGTGAGTGGGAAGGAGGGAGAGGACAATGTAAGTTGGGAAAGGGATCTGGGAGGGGTGTAGGGAATTGAGGGGGGTAGCTTCACTACAGAAAAAAAAAAATTATTAATTTTTTTATAAAAATGAAGATCAATTTTTCTGCCAGTCCTTAAGATAGGGTAACCTTTGGGTGGTAGATGAGTGAAGAAAGCTGTTTGAGAGGGGTCAGGGAGGGATCAGGGGGTAAGATGTGTCAGGTGGGAGGCTGATCTCTACAATAAAGCTAAAATTAACCCTACATGCTACCTAATTAACCCCTTCACCGCTTGGGATAATAAAATTGTGGTGCACAGCTGCATTTATTGGCCTTCAAATTACCAAAAAGCAACACCAAAGCCATCTATGTCTGCTACTTCTGAACAAATGGGATCCCAGAGAAGCATTTACAACCATTTGTGCCATAATTGCACAAGCTGTTTGTAAAAAATTCAGTGAGAAACCTAAAGTTTGTGACAAAAGTTAAAGATTTTTTTTATTGGATCGCATCTGGCGGTTAAATGCTGGCATGAAAAATACCAAAATGGGCGTAGATCAATAGTATTTACAACCATTTGTGCCATAATTGCACAAGCTGTTTGTAAAAAATTCAGTGAGAAACCTAAAGTTTGTGACAAAAGTTAAAGATTTTTTTTATTGGATCGCATCTGGCGGTTAAATGCTGGCATGAAAAATACCAAAATGGGCGTAGATCAATACTTTGGGTTGTCTACTAAAATATATATATATACACACAAATGTGAAGGGTTATTCAGGGATTCCTGACAGATATCAGTGTTACAATGTAACTTTCGCTAATTTTGAAAACAAAAAAATGGTTTGGAAATAGCTAAGTGCTACTTGTACTTATTGCCCTATAACTTGCAAAAAAAGCAATGAACATGTAAAAATTGGGTATTTTTATCATAGGTGTTTTTTGGTGGTTGTAGACGTGTAATAGATTTTGGGGGTCAAATTTCGAAAAAGTGTTTGTTTTCCAATTTTTTCATCATATTTTATAATTTCTTTCTTATGGCATGGAGAGTCCACAAATCATTCCAATAACTAGTGGGATATTCACTCCTGGCCAGCAGGAGGAGGCAAAGAGCACCCCAGCAGACCTGTTAAGTATCACTTTCCTTACCCATAACCCCAAGTCATTCTCTTTGCCTCTGTCAAGGGAGGATGTGTGAAGTTGGTGTCTGAAGATATTTTAATCCTTTTTATGGGTTCTTTTCCCCGCAAGAAAGGATTTGGGGATGTGCTGTGCCCATGTCAATCTCTTTAGTAAGAGTAATGGTGGCTTGTTAGCAGTTAGAAAATGACGAGGTAGTCCTTGCTTTATTTCTAACAATTATGCTATCCCTATTATAGAAAACCAGAGTTGGTTACTCTGT
This sequence comes from Bombina bombina, assembly GCF_027579735.1. NCBI lineage: Eukaryota > Metazoa > Chordata > Amphibia > Anura > Bombinatoridae > Bombina > Bombina bombina. The sequence goes on from NC_069503.1 coordinate 964,153,832, forward strand.
TTTTTTCTATTTCTACAGATCACTGTTAGATTTGGAGTAATCTGACACACCTAAGAAGCTATTCACTGCCTGACTGCTGCTTTCAAAGGTAAGTGCTTTCCCTTCTAGGTTAGAAGTTACCAGCACTCTAGGAGTTAATTATACAAAATTTCTGTGGAAGTATGTACAGTAAGCAGGGGAACTTGCATGCTTTAACAGAGCATATTAGGGCAGGGAACATAAGAGACACTGCATTTAGGGGAGACAATGTTTTAAATAGTGATCTATATAGATGTCTGGGCTCTTTTAATATGGGATGGGGTTTTTCCCCTCCTTTTCGTTTTCAGAGGTGTGCTTGGTGTGTGTTTGTCGGAGTTCCGGCAGCTTCCTGCTGAGGTCATGTGACTTTGTCTGTTCAGTCGCTCTGATTGGGTCTTAGCAGTGGTGTAGTGTGGGGGGGCCACAGGGGAGGTTGCCCCGGGCATATAATTCTTAGCTGCTAAGGTGAAAGAGCCATCTCCTAATCATGAGGTGCGCTCCACCACTGCTCTCACTGCCTCACATGCAGCGCCGGGCGCTGGCAATCAGCATGTCATCGAGAGGAAGTAATCATCCTGTTGGTAATGTCACTTCGTCCCAGTGCGCAGGTCAGGAGGGAAGAGCATTAGAGCAGAGCGACGATATGGTAAGGGTGTGGGAAGAGGGAGTCCTGGTTCAACTAGTTCAAAGCAGATAAATGGGGCAGTGACGGAAAAACAGAGACAAATCAGATGCCTGTCAGTTCTTGTGCAGACAGTCAGGCTGCCTCCTAGCACCTCTTTAACTACAGCTTGCCAGTAGGAGAATTAGCTTTTTAATTTTGCAATTACAGCACTCTTTGAATGCCTGTCTTTAAGAATTGAAAAAAAATTAATACGTAGCATATGTTTTTAAATACATACATATAACATGTAAATTATGTAATCCTTCTTGAATGGAAAATAAAAGGGAACAGTATCAATTTATTTTGCTTAATAGCAGTGTCAAAAAAAATTATATGTGAAATGTTGGTGCTAAAAAAGTCTGTATCTCTTCAATTAAAAGTGTGCTAGCCTAGGAGGCAGCCTGACTTTCTGAGCAAGAACTGATCAAAGCCCTGACAAGCACCTGGTTTGTCTCAGTTTTTTCCTCACCGCCCCAGTTATCTGCTTTTTTCCCCCAGCCAACTCTGTATAAAATTAACCTGTCTCCTAAGTTGTTTTGCTGGCTCCTAGATTCAAAGCAAATTTGCTAATCCTTACTGTACTGGTGGAAGAGACTCAGTCAGTGCTAATGGGTTAGGGGGAACAATACTTGCCTTGCCTGGGTGCTGACAACCCACGCTACGCCACTGGGTCTTAGTTAGAGGTTTATTGACTCTCTATATTGGAAGCGCTTTGTTTTCACGCCGTTTTCTTTCAAGTAAATTGCGGGTGACAAAGTTATTTGTTTTGCGGTCATGTGACTTGCGTTTATTCGGTGCTTCCTCTATTTTGCTCAGGTGCAGACTGGAGGTCTGTGATAAGCGGCTGTTAGTGGACATTTTGTGAGAACCAAGTGCTTTTGGGATTTTTCTTTTGGTCTCTAGGAACGGTCAGCCCTCGGCAGAGCTGAGGTTTATGGTGTCTGGGGTTTTTGCAGCTATCAGTAATCTGTTTGCAGACATTTTAGCCTGTTTGTTTTTGACTGTGCTAGTGTATCTTATAAAGTCTTTGCTGTTATTATAGACTCTAATGAAAATTTAAATTTGCCTGTTGACAAATGTTGGTTTTGCTTGGAGGCTCAAGTAGTTCCTCCTGTGCAATTTTGCTCCTCTTGTTTAAATAAGACTTTATTTCAAGATAAGATTTCTCCCACAGAGCCTTCAGGATAATGTTGTTTTAGCAACACCTCAGCTTTTCCCTCAAACGTCCCAAGCTTCACATGCAGTGCCCTGTGGTTCCTCTCAACCACCTCCTGGGGGTGTCTATTTACCTTGGGATTTTGCTGCACAGATCACTTCTGCTGTTTCAGAAGCTTTATCAGCTTTTCCAAAAAAAGAGGAAATCTAAATATGTTATGTTAATAAGGGTTCTGACTCCGCTCAGGCTGTGTTAGTCAGTTTATCCCAGTTATCTGATGAGAATGATTCCTCAGTGGCTTCTGAGGGTGAATTGTCAGATTCTGATACTGTGCTGACCAATTCTGCAGATTCAGAGGAGATTAATTTCAGATTTAAGTTAGAACATCTTTAAGTTCTTTTAAAAGAGGTTCTTGCTACTTTGGAAGAATCCTATTCGTCTGTCGCAGAGAATCCAAAGAGGTCTAGTAAACTTAATAGGGTTTATGATGAACCCTCATTTGTGGAAGTGTTTCCAGCTCTAGACCGTATGGCACATATCATTACTCAGGAATGGGATAAACCAGGTATTCCTTTTTCCCGGTCCCCTTTTTTTAAAAAGATGTTTCCTGTTGCTGACTCTATTCGGGACTCGTGGCGCACAGTGCCTAAGGTAGAAGGAGCTATTTATACTCTTGCCGAAAGAACTACTATTCCTATTTAAGATAGTTGTTCTTTCAAAGATCCCATGGATAAGAAGCTTGAGGCTTTTTTGAAAAAAAAAAAATGTATATTCATCAGGGATTACAGTGGCTACCTGTTGCTGGTATTGCTACAGTTGTGGGGGCAGCTTCTTATTGGTGTGATGATTTATCAAATCTTTGGAAGAGACTACTATAGAGGAGATCCAAGACAGAATCAAGGCTCTAAAGCTAGCCAATACCTTTATTTGTGATGCCAACATGCAAGTTCTTAGACTAGGAGCTAAGATTTCTGGTTTCACTATTTTTAGCTTGCAGAGTTTTGTGGTTAATGTCTTGGTCTGCAGATGTCACATCCAAGTCCAAGCTTTTATCTGTAACTTATAAGGGTAAAACCTTTTTTTTGTCCAGGTCTGGCTGAAATGATTTCCGATATTACAGGTGGAAAGGGTTCCTTTCTACCTCAGGATATAAAGAATAGGCCTAAGGGTCGCCTGAATTCTAATTTTCATTTCTTTTGTAACTTTACTCTTCCATGTCGGATCACTCCAAGTCTTCTTGGAGGTCCAATCAGCCTTGGAATAAAGGAAAGCAAGCCAAGAAACCTTCCGTTTATTCTAAATGAGTATGAAGGGTCTGCCACTGATCCTGTATTGGATCAGGTGGTGGGCAGGCTCACTTTTTTTCGGCCGGCTTGGATACGCAATGTCCTATATCCTTGGGTCATAGACATAGTCTCCCAAGGTTACAGAATATGATTCAAATCTTGTGCTCCCAGGAGCAGATTCCATCTGTCAAGGTTATCGGGGAATCAGATCAAGAGATAGGCTTTCTTAAACTGCATAAAATACCTTTCCTCCCTGGGAGTGATTGTTCCTGTTCCTCTAGAGAAACAGGGGATAGGATTCTATTCAAATCTATTTGTAGTGCCCAAAAAGGAGGGCACTTTCCGTCCTATATTGGACCTAAAGTGTCTGAATCAATTCCTCAGAGTTCCATCCTTCAAGATGGAGACTATCCGCTCCATTCTTTCTTTGGTTCAAGAGGGTCAGTTCATGAAGACTATAGATCTGAAGGACGTGTATCTTCATGTTCCCATTCACAGGGATCATTATCAATATCTGAGGTTTGCCTTTCTGGACAAACATTTCCAGTTTGTTGCCTTTCCTTTTGTTCTTGCTACAGCTCCCAGAATTTTTACAAAGGTTCTGGGGGCTCTTCTGGCAGTGGTCATCTCCCGGGGTATTGCTGTGGCGCCTTATCTGGACAACATCTTAGTTCAAGCGCCATCTTTTTTTAACTAGCAAGATCTCATGCAGAGATGTTGTTGTCTATTCTATGTTCCCACAGGTGGAAAGTGAGTCTTGGAAAGGGTTCCCTTGTACTAGATACAAGGGTATGATTTTTAGGAACAATTATAGATTCTTTGATCATGAAGAATTTTGTGACAGATGTCAGAAAATCAAAACTTCATGCTTCATGCCTTTCTCTCCAGACTTCTGTTCACCCATCAGTGGCTCAATGCATGGAGGTGATCGGTCTGATTGTAGCTTCCATGGACATTATTCCTTTTGCTTGGTTCCATCTGAGACCTCTGCAACTATGCATGCTCAGTCAATGGAATTAGGAACACTCAGATCTCTCACAGAGGATAAATCTGAACTCCCCAACAAGAGTCTCTCCCTCGTAGTGGAGTTCACATGACCATCTGTCTCAGGGCACATGCTTCCTGAGGCCATCCTGGGTGATCCTGACCATGGACGCCAGTCTGATGGGCTGGGGAGCAGTTTAGGGTTCTTTAAAAGCTCAGGGTCTGTGGACTCCGGAGGAGTCGTCTCTTTCAATAAACATCTTGGAATTGAGAGCAATCTTCAATGTTTTGATAACTTGGCCTCAACTAGCTTTGATCCAGTTTATCAGATTCCAGTCGGACAACATTACTTTGGTGGCTTACATCAACCACCAAGGGGGGACTCGGAGTTCCTTAGCAATGAAGGAGGTGACTCAAATTCTTCATTGGACGGAAACTCACGATTGTCTTCTATCTGCCATCCACATTCCAGGAGTGGACAATTGGGAGGCAGATTTTCTAAACAGACAGACTTTTCATCCCCGGGAGTGGGCTCTTCATCCGGAGAGGTTCTCAATGATAACTCTCAGGTGGGGGGTTCCAGAGTTGGATCTGATGGTGTCTCATCAAAATGCCATGCTTCCAAGGTACGGTTCAAGGTCAAGAGATCCTCAGGCAATTCTGATAGACGCTCTGATGGTTCCTTGGGATTTCAATCTAGCTTACCTGTTTCCTTCATTTGCTGTTCTTTCACGAGTGATTGCTCGCATGAAACAGGAGAGAGCATTTGTGATTCTAATAGCTCCTGCATGGCCTCACAGGATATGGTTCACAAATCTGGTGAGGATATCTTCTCTTCCGCCTTGGAAGTTACCTTTAAGGAAGGACCTTCTACTTTAGGGTCCCTTCCTTCATCCAAATCTGTTTTTTCTGAAGCTGACTGCTTGGAGATTAAACGTCTAGTTATGGCTAGACGTGGCTTCTCTGAGAAAGTCATAGATTCTATGCTTCAGGCTTGTAAACTGGTTACTCGCAAGATCTACCATAGGGTGGTGCAAATACCTTCATTGGTGTGATTCAAAGGGGTTTTTCTTGGAACAAGGTAAAGGTTCCTCGAATTGTGGCTTTTCTTCAGGAAGGTCTGGAGAAAGGTTTGCCAGTCAGTACTCTGAAGGGTCAGATTTCTGCATTGTCTATTCTTTTGCATAAACGTCTGGCAGTTCTACCAGATGTTCAGTCTTTTGTTCAGGCTTTAGTCAGAATCAGGCCTGTGTTTAAATCTGTTGCTCCTCCTTGGAGCATTAATCTTGTTCTTATGGTTTTGCAGCAGGCTCTGTTTGAGCCGATGCATTCTATTGATATCAAGTTACTATTTTGGAAGATTTTATTTCTTATTGCTATTTCTTCTGCTCACAGAGTTTCTGAACTCTTGGCTTTGCAGTATGATTCACCTTACCTTATTTTTCATGCTGATAAGGCGGTCTTCCGTACTAAGCTAGGGTTTCTCCCTAAGGTAGTGTCGGATCTCAATATTAATCAGGAAATTGTTGTTCCCTCTTTTTGTCCTAACCCTTCTTCACAGAAAATACGTCTTTTGCATAACCATGCCTGGAAAGAAATACATATATCAGGTAAGCATATTTTTTTTTATAAAGTAAATTATATGAAATGATGAAAATATAGGTATCTTTAGAAAGTCCATTTAATGGTATATAATATGTGTGGGTACAGTAAATGACTAAGAGGAAAATTACAGCTAAACACAGAAATGTAAAAATAGCCCTGATCCCTAACGGTAATAAAATTTAAAAATGGTCTGGTCACTAAGGGGTTAATTAGCTTTCCATTGTATTTCTATTATCTAAATTGTTTTGTTCTTTTTGTATCCTTTGTTGAAAAGTATACATAATAGGCTCAGAAGCTGCTGATTGGTGGCTGCATAGAAGTTGCCTTCATTACAGACTATAGTTCCCAACATCTAGAAATCAAGAAAATTCTAAACAGACACTGGCATCATATCAAGAGATAACCTAGATCTGGGGCGCGATCCGATATAGATCGCAGTTTGCGGCGCAAGCGAGGAGACCGGCGTCGCCCGCAGTTTCAGCTCGCAACTCGAGCTATCCCATATAAGTCGCCGTCAGATGCTAACGTGCCGTAAGTCTCACAAACCAGTGATGTCCAGAAATCTGCGCAAGTACAAATTTCTGGCGTCGCCAGTGACTTGCGGCACGTTAGAAACTGCCGGCGCCTATAAAACCTGACTAAAGTTTAAAACACCGGCACTGTCTAACACGCCTCCCTAACATAGCCCGCACTGTCTAACACGCCTCCCTAACATAGCCCGCACTGTCTAACACGCCTCCCTAACATAGCCCGCACTGTCTAACCCTCTATCCGCTATCCCCCCTCACTAGCCTAACAATAAAAATGCTATTAACCCCTAAACCGCCGCTCCTTTACCCCGCCGCAACCTAATAAAGTTATTAACCCCTAAACCGCCGCTCCCGTACCCCGCCGCCAGCTATATTATATCTATAACCCCCTAAAGTGAGCCCCTAACACCGCCGCCATCTATATTAAAATTATTAACCCCTAATGTAAGCCCTTTACACCGCCGCCATCTCTATTAAAATGATTAACCCCTAATTTAATCTACCTACCCCGCCGCCAGCTATATTATCTATATTAACCCTAAGTATATTATAGTTAATATAGGTATTACATTATATATATTAACTATATTAACCCTAATTATATTAGGGTTAATATAGTTACTATAGTATTTATATTAACTATATTAACTCTGTCTAACCCTAACTAAATTTATATTAAATTAATCTAATTCATTTATAAACTAAAATATTCCTATTTAAATCTAAATACTTACCTATAAAATAAACCATAAGATAGCTACAATATAATTAATAATTACATTGTAGCTATGTTAGGGTTAATATTTATTTTACAGGTAAATTGTTAATTATTTTAACTAGGTATAATAGATATTAAATAGTTATTAACTATTTAATATCTACCTAGTTAAAATAATTACCCAATTACCTGTAAAATAAATCCTAACCTAAGTTATAAATACACCTACACTATCAATAAATTAAATAAAGTACAAACATCTATCTAAAAATACAATTAAATTAACTAAACTAAATTACAAAAAAAAACAAACACTAAATTACAAAAAATAAAAAAAAGATTACAAGATTTTTAAGCTAATTACACCTATTCTAAGCCCCCTAATAAAATAATAAACCCCCAAAATAAAAAAAATTCCCTGCCCTATTCTAAATTAAACATATTTCAAAGCTCTTTACCTTACCAGCCCTTAAAAGGGCCTTTTGTGGGGCATGCCCCAAAGAATTCAGCTCTTTTGCATTCAACAAATACAATCCCCCCCCCCCATTACAACCCACCACCCACATACCCCTATTCTAAACCCACCCAAACCCCCCTTAAAAAAGCCTAACACTACCCCCCTGAAGATCTCCCTACCTTGTCTTCACCACACCGGGCCGAACTCCTGATCCGATCCGGGCGATGTCGTCCTCCAAGCGGCAAAGAAGAATTCTTCCTCCGGCGATGTCATCCTCCAAGCGGCAAAGAAGAATTCTTCCTCCGGCGACGTCTTCCTCCAAGCGGCAGCAAAGTCTTCATTCTTCCGGCGGCATCTTCAATCTTCTTTCTTCGCTCCGCCTCCGCGGAGCATCCATCCCGGCCGACTGCTAAACTTGGAATGAGGTACCTTTAAATGACGTCATCCAAGATGGCGTCCGCCGAATTCCGATTGGCTGATAGGATTCTATCAGCAAATCGGAATTAAGTTAAAAAAATCTGATTGGCTGATTGAATCAGCCAATCAGATTCAAGTTCAATCCGATTGGCTGATCCAATCAGCCAATCAGATTGAGCTCGCATTCTATTGGCTGTTCCGATTAGCCAATAGAATGCGAGCTCAATCTGATTGGCTGATTGGATCAGCCAATCGGATTGAACTTGAATCTGATTGGCTGATTCAATCAGCCAATCAGATTTTTTTAACTTAATTCCGATTGGCTGATAGAATCCTATCAGCCAATCGGAATTCGGCGGACGCCATCTTGGATGACGTCATTTAAAGGTACCTCATTCCAAGTTTAGCAGTCGGCCGGGATGGATGCTCCGCGGCGGCGGAGCGAAGAAAGAAGATTGAAGATGCCGCCGGAAGAATGAAGACTTTGCTGCCGCTTGGAGGAAGACGTCGCCGGAGGAAGAATTCTTCTTTGCCGCTTGGAGGATGACATCGCCGGAGGAAGAATTCTTCTTTGCCGCTTGGAGGACGACATCGCCGGAGGAAGAATTCTTCTTTGCCGCTTGGAGGACGACATCGCCCGGATCGGATCAGGAGTTCGGCCCGGTGTGGTGAAGACAAGGTAGGGAGATCTTCAGGGGGGTAGTGTTAGGCTTTTTTAAGGGGGGTTTGGGTGGGTTTAGAATAGGGGTATGTGGGTGGTGGGTTGTAATGGGGGGGGGGGATTGTATTTGTTGAATGCAAAAGAGCTGAATTCTTTGGGGCATGCCCCACAAAAGGCCCTTTTAAGGGCTGGTAAGGTAAAGAGCTTTGAAATATGTTTAATTTAGAATAGGGCAGGGAATTTTTTTTATTTTGGGGGTTTATTATTTTATTAGGGGGCTTAGAATAGGTGTAATTAGCTTAAAAATCTTGTAATCTTTTTTTTATTTTTTGTAATTTAGTGTTTGTTTTTTTTTGTAATTTAGTTTAGTTAATTTAATTGTATTTTTAGATAGATGTTTGTACTTTATTTAATTTATTGATAGTGTAGGTGTATTTATAACTTAGGTTAGGATTTATTTTACAGGTAATTGGGTAATTATTTTAACTAGGTAGATATTAAATAGTTAATAACTATTTAATATCTATTATACCTAGTTAAAATAATTAACAATTTACCTGTAAAATAAATATTAACCCTAACATAGCTACAATGTAATTATTAATTATATTGTAGCTATCTTAGGGTTTATTTTATAGGTAAGTATTTAGATTTAAATAGGAATATTTTAGTTTATAAATTAATTAGATTAATTTAATATAAATATAGTTAGGGGTGTTAGTGTTAGATAGAGTTAATATAGTTAATATAAATACTATAGTAACTATATTAACCCTAATATAATTAGGGTTAATATAGTTAATATATATAATGTAATAACTATATTAACTATAATATACTTAGGGTTAATATAGATAATATAGCTGGCGGCGGGGTAGGTAGATTAAATTAGGGGTTAATCATTTTAATAGAGATGGCGGCGGTGTAAGGGGCTTACATTAGGGGTTAATAATATTAATATAGCTGGCGGCGGTATAGGGGGATTAGATTAGGGGTTAATAATTTTTATATAGGTGGCGGCGGTGTAAGGGGTCAGATTAGGGGATAGATAAGGTAGATGGCGGCGGTTTTAGAGGCTCACAGTAGGGGGTTAGTTTATGTAGATGGCGGCGGGGTCCGGGAGCGGCGGTTTAGGGGGTAATAACTTTATTAGGGATTTCGGGGGGGGGGGGGGATCGCGGTTGACAGGGAGATAGACATTGCGCATGCGTTAGGTGTTAGGTTTATTTTAGCAGATCGCGGTTGACAGGGAGATAGACATTGCGCATGCGTTAGGTGTTAGGTTTATTTTCTAGTTAGTTTAGGGAGTTACGGGGCTCCAATAGTCAGTGTAAGGCTTCTTACGGCTGCTTTTTGTGGCGAGGTGAAAATGGAGTAAGTTTTCTCCATTTTCGCCACGTAAGTCCTTACGCTGCATATTGGATACCAAACTGCGCGGGTTTGGTATACCTGCCTATGGCCCAAAAAACTGCGGGCGACGGCAGAAATATACGCGCGTAACTTCTAGCTTACGCCGTATATAGGATACCAAATCCGCGCAATTATTGGCGTCGTCGGCTTTTGCGGGCGACGATTTTTATCGGATCGACCCCCTGATTTTTAGGAAAGCCAACAATTTAAAGAACTACCTGTCACCTAGTGAGTTTAAAAATTCCAATTGTAGTCTGATAGATAAGAGCTTAGAAGGGGATGCAATTAAAGGTTTATTTCCCTGTCACACATGCAAATCATGTAAACACAGCAGTAAAACCACAGAAGTTTTCTCCACGGATGGAAAAAAGAATTTCAAAATTAAAGAAATTCTCAGATGAAGTGACAATAATATTATTTATTTAATTAAGTGTTCATGTAATCTTATAAATATATATATATATATATTGGCCAAACAAGCCGCTGTTTACGTTAAAGGATCAGGGAACACATATGGAATATAGAACACCAAACAAATAAGACTGTACTCTTTCAACATTTTAAGGCCATACACAAGGGAGACCTTAAATGTTTAAAATTTTGGGAAATTCTACAAATTCGTCCCAGCATTAGAGGGGGAAATATGGAAAAAATACTCCTCGAAAGAGAAGCAGAGCTCATTTTTAACTTTAAGACACTACACCCCCAATGGTTTGAATAGCTCATTCAAACTTAATTTTTTTATTTTAATATATGCAATATTTTTAGTCGCTAAAGATCTAAATGATAAGTAGTGATATCATAAAATGTAAATACAAAATTCTAATTCAAAAGAATTTTTTAAACTATATACAAATTATCACCATATATAAGCATAGTAAACCCCCGTCTTTTCTACACGCAAACACATTGTCATGTACTACTACTATTATTATAAGCATTTTATTGTACATATTTACTACAATACCCTTCACTTGTTTAAGTTTATCAAGTTATTTATTGATGAATAAGTATACAAATATAACCCCCCTTCTTTTCTACATGCAAACACATTTACACGGACTTCTACTATTATTATAAGCAAAAATACCTAAGTTCAGTTTATTGTACATATCTATTACAATGCCCTTCACTTTTTTAAGTTTATGCAAGTTATTTATTGATGTATAAATGTACAAATATATTTTTAGATATATGCATCAAAATGTGTATTTGTTTGTAGTTTTGACTCTCACATAGATACACAATTTGCACCACGTATTAACACTATTACTTAGTTCACTTTCACTCTTATTAAGATTGTTTATTTTTTATTTAGTATATATGTCTTGCAAGTCTATTTCATATGAGTAGCTCACATATGTCTGGAAAAAAAGGTGTCACTACAAAGAGTTAAATTATGAAGACTCATTGAATATCTGATTTAAAACTTCTGGCTATTGAAAGAAGAGAAAGATTTTACAACTCTCTTATTGGATAAGTGATCCACCAATCAAATACCTCCCAAAGAGACATCACCCTTTATAAGGAGCACTATTTCAGTCAGTAAGCATCTTTATAAAGGCAGGTAATGCTGCCGAAACGCGTATACCTTGTTGCTTACTAACTTATTTATTCAGGTGCATGTAGTGGAAACATAGGAGCTGAACAGGTGCACTTGTTTTGGTACTTTCATATCTTGGATTATTTAGTGAGCTGGACGTTAGCTATAACCCTAAGGAATAGCTTGTTGTGGTGCTCACCTCCACTGCAGGACTGTGGTCCCCACCTCTGAAACAAAGTTTCCATCTACCAACCCAAAGATTGCACACAGTGTAAGCCGGTGAATAAACTACTCTGGTTGGCTAAATACAAGTCACGTGACCGGAAGTCACTACAAGATGGAGCGCTCAGTCGGAGCTGCATTTTCCATCGTCACAAGAGGTTAAGGGACTTTTCTGTTCTCACGTTGCCTATCACCAATCCTACATGCTTTTCAGCAATCTTCTGGATGCATATTATATATATTGAATAACCTGTGTAAGTTACTCCTAAATTGCATTGACTTTTAATTGCTGGATTTTTTTAACTGCTAGAATTCAGTTTGTTTGTCTGTTTCTCCAGCTCTTCCTTAGTTTGATACTGTGTATACTAATGCCTTGCCAATATTGCTTTTAATCATATTATTCATATGTTCTTAACTACACATACAGCTTGACATATTTTGTCCATGTCTATTACTTTTATGTTTTAGCGGATAATAGTGTATGTTCTTTATTCATGCTTTTTAGCTTAATAGCCTGATGTCGGCATCTTTTTAGATTGCAATTTGTATGTTGAAGTAGCCTACTACCTTAGACTGTTTTCTCATTGCTGTGTTTTATATATACACTCCTGTACCCCAACACACTGTGTATTGTTTGTCCATTTATGATAATCAGCTCTTCATATAGGAGCGCTTTTCCCTACTCCCTTTTGTCGATTGCCGTGCATTCCCCCCCCCAGGAGACTGGGTTACTGAGTTGCGTACACTACTAATATTTTGCAGACCACATAAACGCAATACACAAAGCTAGTGGAGCTGTGTAACCCCAGCCATACTGCAACACACGCACTCAGAGCAGAGTGCAGTGGGACTTTTGTCTAAAGTGAAAGAGGATTCCTATGATGGCAACCCGACTTTGAAGCAAGATGCTGACCAAGAGCAGTGTGTCTGGGATCCCATACATATCATGTTTAATTCCAGACATACACAGACCCAGGTAACACTAAATATGGAGACCCACATTGGAAACTACTCCATAAAGCTTGAAACTTCCTACTCGCTGACACGATCATATGTAATCTATATGGATGACAACGGGTTCGCCTCTGTGCCTCATGGTTTAAAGATTATAGTGATACTACAGAGAGTGAAGGGGCGTATACCTACAATTGTCGCTAGATGGGAATTAAATTTTGCGAAATTGAACTATCTTCTCCCTCAGTTGGTTGTTGCACAGAGTCAGAATTGCTTTGAATTTGGATGACATTATGAAAGGCTGTAAATTGCCAGTACTGCGTTGCATGGCTATATATCTTTATTCTTATTTAATTTTATCGGATGATATACTGTTCAAGTTGCATTATGTGAAATCTAGTTGCTCACTGTTATTGTTTGTAAAACTTAGAGTTACATAAGCCCAAAGGTCTATCAGAAAGCCCAAACACAATATTCCTTCAAGGAGAGAACAGCCCTCAAACAGCTACACAATAACCAAGACATTGTAGTCAGCCAGGCGGATAAGGGCGGGCTGTTGTAATCTTAAATTAACCAGATTATTTAGAAGAAGCCTCATAATATCTTAGTGACTTGAATACATATCATAGACTAAGCTTTGATCCCACTTTGACTTTTAAGGAAGAACTTATGTCATTTAGACACTGCAGTAGAGGAAGGCCAGCTCAAAAAATAACTAGTTAGTCATCTAGTCAGGTTCCCCTGGTACCCACTTTTAGAGTGGTACCAAAGATACAAAAACACTAGATAGTCCCCCAGGGGAGACCCATAGTTGCCAGTATGGGGTCTCTCTTTGAAAGATTGGGATCCTGGTTGGACTCAGCCTTACAACTAATAGTAACAGCCTTACCTGGTTACATCAAATATAGTGCCCAACTTACACAGCAATTTGAAGAAATTTGCTGGCAACCAGGATACAAATGGCTCACCATCAATGTGGCTGCTCTATATTCCAGCATCCCACACACCCTAGGTTCTAGAGGTCCTGGGCAATAAGATCAATAGATTCACTTCATACTTAAATGAATACACTAGCTTTTTGGTTTCAACAGCCAGCTTTCTTTTAACCCATAATTATTTTGTCTTTGGAGGGTAATTCTACCTATAGAGGTGCGGTACAGCCATGGGGGTGAAAATTTGCCCCGGCATATGCAATTTTATACATAGGCTGGCTGTAACTTAACCGTATCTTTGTAGACGACTTCCCCTTCAGGGACAATATGATACTGTATGGTCGTTTTATAGACGACTTAATAGTCATTTGGAAGGATACCAACACATTTACTGCTGACCAATTGGTCGATTACCTGAACATTAATGATTATAATCTTAGGTTTACACACACACCTTAGAAGATCAAATTACATTTCTTGATCTTTCACTTTCCAAAGACATAGGCAATAAGATTAACACTTCAATCTTCAGAAAACCCCTAGCCCGCAATACTATTCTAAGAGCTGACTCCTGCCATGTAAAACACATAACCAGAGGAATACCCAAGGGCCAATTTATTAGAGCCTGTAGAAATTGTTCCACCATTAAAGAATACAGAACACAGGCAAGACTCCTTGTAGAATGTTTACATAATAGGGACTATAACAAAAAGTACTTGATTAGTCTTCAGAATGAAGTAGAAAACATGGATAGACAGATGCTGTTCACAGGAAAGAATAGAGGATCACTTGACATACCCTTACAGGATACCATAGTTTTTTCTACCCAATATAGCAGACAGTACCATAGAATCTTAAATATAGTGTTAAAGTATTTACCCATCCTTCACTCAGATGAACAGCTCAGAATGATTTCAAAAGGGAAGATAAAATGTGTAACCAAAAAAGCTCCCACCATAGGAGACAAAGTCAGAAAACACTTTTTCACAAAACCCTCTCACTCCACCAATTGGCTCACTGGGGCCACAGGTCTCTTTAAATGTGGCCACACTTGCAAAAGTTGTTCCTACACTACAAGAACAAGCAAATTGTTAATTTCTTTTCCACATGCACGTGCAAACACGAAAACTCCGCTATCGATGTTTGTGCTTCTCGGGCTACCAATAGCGATTTTTTTTTTTTTAACTAGCGAATAATTTAGACTTGTAATGTCGCCCACAGGATTTTGCTTGCATACAAACAACTTATTTTCAACTTCTAATATGCACACTAACACACCCACATTAAAACTTTACTTTGAGTGGTGTTTGTGCACAAAAAAATAAAACAAATTTAGTGTGCCACTTGTAATCTGGCCCATAACCGGATATACTTTCAAGCACTTAACATTCTACTTATATTTACACAGTTCTCTTTGGAAGCTTTTTTCATATTTTTTTATTCCATAAAATACCTTTGCTCCATTCTAGTCTATTATTTTTGCTTCATTGGCCCCCCCAAAAATCTAATAGATTTGTTGAGCATTATGTTCTTTGCTGAAAAATTATGTCTTTGATCACATACATGATTTGGATTTATGAAACTCTTGACTCAAATGACATCATTGATGCAGACAAGAGCTGAACAGTGTATTTCTCAATTATGCAGCTTACAGTCTTAGGCCTAGATTTGGAGTTTGGCGGTAGATGGGCTGTTAACGCTACGCAGGCTTTTTTCTGGCCGCACCATAAAATTAACTCTGGTATCGAGAGTTCAAAAAAATGCTGCGTTAGGCTCCAAAAAAGGAGCGTAGAGCATTTTTACCGCAAATGCAACTCTCGATACCAGAGTTGCTTACGGACACGGCCAGCCTCAAAAACGTGCTCGTGCACGATTCTCCCATAGGAAACAATGGGGCTGTTTGAGCTGAAAAAAAACCTAACACCTGCAAAAAAGCAGCGTTCAGCTCCTAACGCAGCCCCATTGTTTCCTATGGGGAAACACTTCCTACGTCTGCACCTAACACTCTAACATGTACCCCGAGTCTAAACACCCCTACCCTTACACTTATTAACCCCTAATCTGCCGCCCCCGCTATCGCTGACCCCTGCATTATATTATTAACCCCTAATCTTCCGCTCCGTAAACCGCCGCAAGTTACATTATCCCTATGTACCCCTAATCTGCTGCCCCTAACACCGCTGACCCCTATATTATATTTATTAACCCCTAACCTGCCCCCCACAACGTCGCCGCCAGCTACTTACAATAATTAACCCCTAATCTGCCGAGCGGACCTGAGCGCTACTATAATAAAGTTATTAACCCCTAATCCGCCTCACTAACCCTATCATAAATAGTATTAACCCCTAATCTGCCCTCCCTAACATCGCCGACACCTAACTTCAATTATTAACCCCTAATCTGACGACCGGAGCTCATCGCTACTATAATAAATGGATTAACCCCTAAAGCTAAGTCTAACCCTAACACTAACACCCCCCTAACTTAAATATAATTTAAATCTAACGAAATTAATTAACTCTGATTAAATAAATTATTCCTATTTAAAGCTAAATACTTACCTGTAAAATACATCCTAATATAGCTACAATATAAATTATAATTATATTGTAGCTATTTTAGGATTAATATTTATTTTACAGGCAACTTGGTAATTATTTTAACCAGGTACAATAGCTATTAAATAGTTAAGAACTATTTAATAGTTACCTAGTTAAAATAATAACAAAATTACCTGTAAAATAAATCCTAACCTAAGTTATAATTAAACTTAACACTACCCTATCAATAAATTAATTAAATAAAATACCTACAATTATCTACAATTAACCTAACACTACACTATCAATAAATAAATTAAAAACAATACCTACAAATAACTACAATTAAATAAACTAACTAAAGTACAAAAAATAAAAAATAACTAAGTTACAAAAACTAAAAAAATATTTACAAACATAAGAAAAATATTACAACAATTTTAAACTAATTACACCTACTCTAAGCCCCCTAATAAAATAACAAAGACCCCCAAAATAACAAAATGCCCTACCCTATTCTAAATTAATAGAGTTAAAAGCTCTTTTACCTTACCAGCCCTGAACAGGGCCCTTTGCGGGGCATGCCCCAAGAAAATCAGCTCTTTTGCCTGTAAAAAAAAACATACAATACCCCCCCAAACATTACAACCCACCACCCACATACCCCTAATCTAACCCAAACCCCCCTTAAATAAACCTAACACTAAGCCCCTGAAGATCTTCCTACCTTGTCTTCACCATCCAGGTATTACCGATCCGTCCTGGCATCCGGTGCTGAAGAGGTCCAGAAGAGGCTCCAAAGTCTTCCTCCTATCCGGCAAGAAGAGGACTTCCGGACCGGCAAACATCTTCTCCAAGCGGCATCTTCGATCTTCTTCCATCCGGTGCGGAGCGGGTCCATCTTGAATCAGCCGACGCGGATCCATCCTCTTCTTCCGGCGTCTCCCGACGAATGACGGTTCCTTTAAGGGACGTCATCCAAGATGGCGTCCCTCGAATTCCGATTGGCTGATAGGATTCTATCAGCCAATCGGAATTAAGGTAGGAATATTCTGATGGAATCAGCCAATCAGAATCAAGTTCAATCCGATTGGCTGATCCAATCAGCCAATCAGATTGAGCTCGCATTCTATTGGCTGTTCCTGGTTAAAATAATTACCAAGTTGCCTGTAAAATAAATATTAATCCTAAAATAGCTACAATATAATTATAATTTATATTGTAGCTATATTAGGATGTATTTTACAGGTAAGTATTTAGCTTTAAATAGGAATAATTTATTTAATAAGAGTTAATTAATTTCGTTAGATTTAAATTATATTTAAGTTAGGGGGGTGTTAGTGTTAGGGTTAGACTTAGCTTTAGGGGTTAATCCATTTATTATAGTAGCGATGAGCTCCGGTCGTCAGATTAGGGGTTAATAATTGAAGTTAGGTGTCGGCGATGTTAGGGAGGGCAGATTAGGGGTTAATACTATTTATGATAGGGTTAGTGAGGCGGATTAGGGGTTAATAACTTTATTATAGTAGCGCTCAGGTCCGCTCGGCAGATTAGGGGTTAATAAGTGTAGGCAGGTGTCGGCGACGTTGAGGGGGGCAGATTAGGGGTTAATAAATATAATATAGGGGTCGGCGGTGTTAGGGGCAGCAGATTAGGGGTACATAAGGATAACGTAGGTGGCGGCGCTTTGCGGTCGGCAGATTAGGGGTTAATTATTGTAAGAAGCTGGCGGCGACGTTGTGGGGGGCAGGTTAGGGGTTAATAAATATAATACAGGGGTCGGCGGGGTTAGGGGCAGCAGATTAGGGGTACATAAGTATAACGTAGGTGGCGGTCAGCAGATTAGGGGTTAAAAAATTTAATCGAGTGGCGGCGATGTGGGGGGACCTCGGTTTAGGGGTACATAGGTAGTTTATGGGTGTTAGTGTACTTTAGGGTACAGTAGTTAAGAGCTTTATGAACCGGCGTTAGCCCAGAAAGCTCTTAACTCCTGCTTTTTTCCTGCGGCTGGAGTTTTGTCGTTAGAATTCTAACGCTCACTTCAGAAACGACTCTAAATACCGGAGTTAGGAAGATCCCATTGAAAAGATAGGATACGCAATTGACGTAAGGGGATCTGCGGTATGGAAAAGTCGCGGCTGAAAAGTGAGCGTTAGACCCTTTAATCACTGACTCCAAATACCGGCGGTAGCCGAACTCTAAATCTAGGCCTTAGAGTTTTAATGCTATGCATATTTACTACTCTAAGATGTAATGATGTAGATGAGGAAATAGTAAGCATTATTGATTAAAGTTATGTTTAAAACGTTTGACTATTTAATGCTGCACATATTTATATAGTATAAATGTGTATTTTTGGCTTAGTTCTGACTCTCTTGTAGCTTTCACATTTACATGGTGCCGTGATTTCGGATGATATGAATATGAAAGGAATTTCTAAAAAAAAATAAAAAATAAAAAAATATGGTAATTCATTTGAATTTCAATATAATTAACAATGCTATGACCTGGCAAATTAGGCCTGTCATTTTCAATGTTTTCAAGTTTATTGAATGTATTTATATTGACATAATATAGAAATTTAAACAGGGTAACATATTTGAGCAATTTGCTAAATGTAATGAATATTCAATGTGTAATCATTAGATTACTGACCATTTAATGTTTATTAAAATTGTATTAAGTTGTGATAAGAGAGATTCTTCTAAATGAGACTGATATCACTTTAAAATTAGAAATCCAGGTAAGCTATATCCACTGAACTCTTCAGAATGTTTTAGCATTATTCTGTGCAAAGAGGGAAACTCAACAAATTAATTATGTCTTGATCTCTTGTACCTGATTTTGAAGCCAGGTGAACATGATTATATGTATTTATTAAACCTCCATTTATTCCTGTTGCAGAGGCTGTATACAGTCAAATGGGTCATTTATATATATTTAGAGACATATACATATGTAGATGTGTTGACTATATATTATTGAATACAGATAAAGGGATCTGCAGGAAAATTCCCTTTATGATCCCAACATCAATAAATGGCATAATTTCATATTTCATGTTTAATATTCGATTGTAAGTCTTTCTCACACGGTCGTGATTGTTACTAAAAGTACTGGTGTTAATGAAATCAGGTATTTAAAGGAGTCACGACATGCATAGTTAACTATTGCAATCCATTTCTAGCTGTGACAAAAAAAAAAACGAAAGGGTTAACTGCGCAAAAAGGAAACTATTAAACCTGTGATGATAAAGAGGAAACTCCCAACCTCAATTGCTAAAGTGATTTAAATAGAATATATATGGACTCTGAAAAGAGACCACAAAATTCAAAAAACACAGGCGCTAGAACAGCTTAAAATAGACAATGAAAACGTGATTTTTAAACCATATAGTGCAATATATATATGCTAGCAAATAACAACACCCAGTGCGGACTGAAACAACAAAAGATGTGTGAACAACAAAAGTGTATAAAATATATATTTAATTACATAAGTGAAATAAAAATATTAAAATATCGAAATATTTGTACATATAAAGGCGCTGATCAGGCGCAATATTGAAGTGTAGCATACATTTAAACAATAATGTGGTACAAAAAATGATAATAGAACAACGTGAGAGGTTTAGTATTTTCCAGTATGCGATTCGATGCGATGATTTTTCCAAATAGCCCAGATTTTGAAGAAAGATTTATGTCTTCAATGGGAGCTGGAATGAGATGAGGAAGACCAATAAACGACAGAAAAGGCAACAAAATAAGGTTTTCACTTTTACTTACACCGGAGGTCGGTGGTTGAATCCTGCAAGTTCCTTTTCGTGACGTGAGACTCCAAACCGCAGCGGGCAGCAAAAGTTAATCCAGCAGAATATGCAAACACCTTTGCACAGGTGGCTGGAAAAGATGCACCTTTTTTCATTCAGATCAGCAATGTACAATTTGCTCTAAGTTTGTCTGATCCTAAGAGTGATTTTCTCTTAGGATCAGACAAACTTAGAGCAAATTGTACATTGCTGATCTGAATGAAAAAAGGTGCATCTTTTCCAGCCACCTGTGCAAAGGTGTTTGCATATTCTGCTGGATTAAATTTTGCTGCCCGCTGCGGTTTGGAGTCTCACGCCACGAAAAGGAACTTGCAGGATTCAACCACCGACCTCCGGTGTAAGTAAAAGTGAAAACCTTATTTTGTTGCCTTTTCTGTCGTTTATTGGTCTTCCTCATCTCGTTCCAGCTCCCATTGAAGACATAAATCTTTCTTCAAAATCTGGGCTATTTGGAAAAATCATCGCATCGAATCGCATACTGGAAAATACTAAACCTCTCACGTTGTTCTATTATCATTTTTTGTATCACATTATTGTTTAAATGTATGCTACACTTCAATATTGCGCCTGATCAGCGCCTTTATATGTACAAATATTTCGATATTTTAATATTTTTATTTCACTTATGTAATTAAATATATATTTTATACACTTTTGTTGTTCACACATCTTTTGTTGTTTCAGTCCGCACTGGGTGTTGTTATTTGCTAGCATATATATATTGCACTATATGGTTTAAAAATCACGTTTTCATTGTCTATTTTAAGCTGTTCTAGCGCCTGTGTTTTTTGAATTTTGTGGTCTCTTTTCAGAGTCCATATATATTCTATTTAAATCCATTTCTAGCTGCACTGCGGCTTACCCTTTAAAAAGCTTATTTTAGGTTGTTAGGATGGGCAGACTGTGCAATACTTTTTTTCTTTTACTAAATGATCGCATCACAATTTTCATAAAGAATGTTTTTAACAAGATTTATTTTTATTTTTTGTTAAAAGCTGATTCCATTTTCCCTTGAACTGTAAAAATATTGCCACTATGAGTTTCTACACAAAACAATAATAAAAAAAAATTATTGCAAGATTTTAACTTTTTTTTTTAATTTGTAACCCTGCTGCCTTGCTGCTTTGTTATTTTTCTAAAAGACCCTTAAATGAGATCATGCCTTCGTGAACAGGTTTTTATAGGTGATATGCCTCTATGCACGCTAAGTTCAAACTTTTTCACGACAATGCCTATGTTATTGAACTCGCAGTCACAAATACTTGTTCCAGTTTCAAGTTCAATAATGTAGGCACTGTAGTGAATGGCACATTTTAAGACATTTAAGACATTTTAAAACATTATAAGAACACTGTTGCTAAACACCATTTCTAAATGTTGTGGTCCTATTTTCAGTTTTCTTGTGTTTCTTTCAGGTCTTGTTAAATAAATAATAAATATATAAAATATAAATATAGATAAATATTTGCCATGCCCAATACTGACAAACTATACTGTAGTGATGAATATAAGTTTAATGAATCTAGACCATAAATTCACATGTACATCTTAACCCTTTAAGGACACAGCTTTCAGTTTGCTCAATTGTTTTATGATGGAAAAATTCCATCATATGTCCTTAAGAGGTTAAATGGCATCTGTGGCCATTTCAGAGTGAATTTTACAACATACAGTAATTAGAATTATTTTAAATCATTTTGGAATACTCAGAGACATTTAGAAAACCCTAATTTTACATTTTGTATCAATTCCCTTTAGGTGTTGAATTTGATAAGTGTAAAATAGTCCCAAGCACCTGTTAAAAAAATATAAATAAAAGCCAATGCTTTCCATGCATCACATCAGTGACCTTTCTAATGTTTGTTCTAACCCTTTTCCAATACAAAAATGGTGCTGCCATGTACATTGTGATCCACAAATTCCAAATAGGAAATTAACAAATTATATAGTAGTTTCTGAAAAAAAAACTTTATTTTACAATTTGATACATTTTGGTACAACAAAGTTCTTCATACAGAGCATCTTCATTCACACAGTCTAGCTTAATAGATTCAACAGCTTTCCTTGCAAATCTGTGAATTATATTTCTCATTTAGGGAGCATTGGAAATGAAGACATTAAACTGTCAAATATGTCAAAATTATTAATTAATAAGGGTACAAGAGTAAAGCATTAAATGTTTGAAATGAAGATTTTACATGTGAGGAAAATGTTCTAAGAGCAGATAAATAAAAGCTCACTGGAAATAAGGGAGCTCTAAACATAAAATGTTTTGAAAAATGGTGGTTTACAATAAGAAGAACCATGTGTTGCATCTTCTTACAGTAATTGATATTTGGCAAACCTCATTCTGTACAGTGAGGTTTAAAACTTTTGATAATATTTTAAACCTCATAACTTAACAGTTTTGTGATTACAGAGTGAGAACTGTTGAGATTTCAATATAGAAGATTAAATAAAAAATGAGATACGCCTCTACCTTCTTAAGTAAATGTATTTCCCACAGTGTTTTATGATAATAACTGATGCTGTGATTGTTGTAATCAATAATCTGTTGTATTATGTATGATCTTTATTATTTTTTCACAAATAACAAAGAATACTATCATAATAATAATTTGTTCTTTCACAAATTAATTTGTCAGGACTTGCTCTGTAGGTTTAGAAAACACTGAAAATTTTACTTCTTAGAACAGACAATTTCCTAGATTTAATAATAATCATTCAGAGAACGCTTCAGTGAAACCTATCTCAGTATTGAACAGTCATTACATTTGTGCGCATCAGCTCTCTAAAATCAAACACCATATGAACTTAAGGTATTTTTGGAGATATTTAGATTCGTAGAGAGTTATCTGGTTTGGGTAAATTAATCCCAATGGTTAGTGACAGATTGTCAAATAGGTCAGTCCACTTCTGGTAACTACTAGAATATGGCTCACATTTGCTACTATACTACCTGACATGCTGTCCATTAGTCCTAAAAATAGCACAACAACATTACATCTGTGCAAACTATGGGCTATGTGACCTGCTGTTGCACAACATTTTGCAGAACTGTCAGTATCAAACACAGATCAGGAGCCATCATACACAAGATGCTTAAAATTCTGGTAAACAAGAAGTGTAACAGCTTCCAAGGTATAGTGAGGACTGTTACTTTCTATAATATTACTGTTGACCATCTGACACCGCCAACACAAATAATGCTGTGACATCTCTACTGCATAATACCCTGACCATAGCTCCCCCATCACAAACCCTTAAGTTCAACATCCCCTCCTTGGTAGTCCTTTCTACACAGTCTCCTCCTTATCAGTACCTCCTAATACTGTACTGAAAAAAAAGTTATTTTTAAATTAAAAATATAAACTTACCATCACTAAAGTTATCCAATCTTCAGGCTCTCCTGCCCACAGGAGAGCCATTTGATTATCTTTTTCTTAGTGTGCAAAAGGTGCCTCCACTTTTTTTTGATAGAATTTTAAACTATATTTGTTGGTTAATCAAGTTAACAACAAAATGGGAAAATGCAAAAACATTTGCTTATTGTAAAAATAGTGCTGGTCTTACAGCTTTACTATTTTATGGCTATTTGTTTTTCTAATTTTAGCAGTATTGTATTGGAATTTAGATTGAAATAGCTACATCAAAGAAAGTAAGTTATTTAGCTTTAATAAATTACTAGGCCACAATAGAATGAAAATGACAATGAAAATATGGCATATCTGTAAAAGAGGTTTGTTTAAGATTTCAAATGTATTTTAAGGGGAATGGGACAAAGCCAATGGGTTTGGGAGCAGTTAATTCAACACTGAAGCACTGATGTATGTATAAACGAATTATAGGAAATGGTAATTAATATTAAATCTGAAAATAGTTATACTCTCTGTTGTGCATTTCTATAATATTCCCCATGATATTATTTTATCTAACAACAGACTTCCCAAGAAAATATATAAGTTTTAGGAAATGGTTAAACAGATACTTGAGTACTCCCTGAAATATTATCTTTGGGTGGAGATTTTCAACCAAGCTGTATCAATGATATACAGATAATGTGCTCTGTGGCATATCATTCATTTGGTGCTTCTTACTGGCATGACAACTGCATAAACCAACATAAAACTGTTACTAGACATTCTCTTTAAATAAAGTTAATATGTTTTATTGATACTTCCTTTTGAAAAAGAAAAAAATAATTTACCATTAGAAAGTGCAAGCTTGAAAGTCTGTATATTTGAAGAATAAGAAGATAAAATATAATGAATATGGATGCTTGTGCTCATTGCTTAGAACAAATAAAATCTTTAAACTGTATTCACATTCAGCTGAAAACCTTCAGAGCTGTTATAATATGTAAATAATTACTTATCCTTATAAATGTTTCTCAGTGCAGTGCACAGGGTCTATTATTAGTTCAATTCTGAGACCATAATGGTAGTTTGATGTGACATTGTAGAAAGCTATGAAATTACCATACTTAACTAATCTCATGTTCAGCATTCAGAGAAAAGACTCAAATTGATGTCATTTCGTATAGAGCTAAATTACAACTTTAATTCCCCAGACATCAATGAATATAATTATTTTAGGCACCAGATCATTATTGCTTTTTGTTTTCTTTTCACAGTGGTTATGACTTTGATTATGATTACTACAGAGAAGATTTCTACAATCGGTATGTGACATTTTATTGCATATATGTACAAATGTTTTCCTGTCTAATGTAGGGTTGTCTAACATAGGTCCAGGAAACCCAATGCGGCCGTTGAGTGCTTTTAACTTATATATTCCTCATCCTATTTCACTCCATTTGCAACACACATAAATGATCTATACCTGGTTCATTTATTTCACCACTGTGTGGAAATGGTGTTTGTTCATACGCACACACACATATATTAAATTTAACTTCTTTGGTAAAAATGTGTGTGTATGTTTATATCAAAGTAGATACGAAAGTAGATAGGTTTTTTTTATTTGATTACACACAAATGTGTTTAATTCCTTTGACTGGGAAAGATTTGCATGCCACAGGTCTAGTGGATAATGCCATATAAAATTGCAATTTGATTAGATAAAAACAATTCTTAGCAGTGACATGTGGTGAGGTCAGTGGCTGGTGAGGCTATGATATGAACAAGAAGCACATATATGAACCTAATAGAGGTATTACAAGCTCTTATGTGCCTGAGCTGTAGTATGACAGGCTGCCAAAATGCTCTTTATAATCTTCTTATAAATGCTGCATGATGGAGATGAACCTGTTACAGTTATAAAATAAATATAATGCACGTTGTGCTACATGATTTAATATGATCCAAGTACAACTCTTAGAAGGTCTGAGCATACATACAGTTATATTGTGTTTTAACACTTTGTTATCTGAAACTAGCATTTTAGTATTCCAAACTATGTGACCAAGGGACTAAAATGGTAGCCAATCATCTACTATATATATATATATATATATATATATATATATATATATATATATATATATATATATATATATATATATATATATATATATATTTACAGTGAGTCAGCAGCACTGTCTCACAAGTCACAGCCAATGGGTTAAGCTCTCACCCCCCTAGCCCCACAATTGCACTGCCTGATTCCATTTTTCAGCACAGCATTTATGAAATTTCTATTCCCAGATCAAGGGAATATGTGCCCAATTCTAACTACACCTGTTGAGAGCCATAAATTAAGAGAGACAATCTATTAGTGAGCACGGAGCCAGGTAGGTAATCAGTGATGAAGAAAAATAAATAGATATTAGATATTTACCATGCTGTGCTCCTGTCCTGCTTCTATCACTGATAGTAGCTCAGACTCAGTATAAGGTAAAAAAAAGAAGATATTATTTATATTTAGTTAATATCCTCCTTTCCAGATTAGTACATGTTTTGCATTTAAGATTTTGGTTTGTCTACAAGAATAACTAATCAGAAAACAAATCAACAACACCAGTAAATAAATAAACAAGATTCATAAGTGTTTAACTTCTAGGTGTTTAAAGAAGCTCATATTTTCTTATCGTTCTGTTAAACCTCTTGATTGCCAAAGTCTTGCAACAAGCACACCTTTACAACCAAGGAGTTAAATTATTATTACAACAGAGAACAAGAAGTTCCAAATCATTGTTGTCAGTGGGCTGTTGTATTATGGTAAATAGGCACATTAAAGGGACATTAGACCCAAAAAAATTATTTCATGATTCAGATGGAGAATACCATTTTAAACAACTTTCTAATTTACTTCTATTATCTAATTTGCTTCATTCTCTTGATATTATTTCCTGAAAAGCATATCTAGATAGGCTCAGTAGCTTCTGATTGGTGGCTGCACATAGATGCCTAATGTGATTGGCTCACCCATGTGCATTGCTATTTCTTTAACAAAAGATATCTAAATAATGAAGCAAATTAGATAATAGAAGTAAATTGGAATGTTGTTTAAAATTGTATTCTCTATCTGAATCATGAAATAATTTTTTTGGGTTTAATGTCCCTTTAACATTTTAGGGAAAGGTGCATGGATCAATAAAAAAAAAGTATATGGGAGGCTCTGGAGTGAGCAATTGCTGATGTACAGTGGGCACAAACTGCCTGCTGTTAAGTTATAGGGCAATATCAGAGTTAAGCAATAGATACAGCTCCAACAGATTCAGAAAAAAAACGGATTCAAATAGCAGTGTACCCACTCCATCTTTCAGCTCAGCTTCTTGTGTCCTAAACAAAGCAGCCACTGACAGTCAGAAAGATAAACGTAGTGTGAAGATGACTAAGGGTGTATAACCAGAAACGTTGTTCTTTTTGAACCTGCTCCCATGATGTGGAAATAAAGAAAATTCTTTGAAAGAGGACAAGTGGTGCGCCTGCAATTTTTGTGCTTTATAGTCAGAAAGATAACCCAGAGCGAGCTGGATAGGCCGCCCACAATACAGGGACCTCACCAGAAGGTTTCCCACTTTACTGCAAGCGTGCATGTAAAATATTTAATTTGGAGATGAGCAGACTGGAGGCACAAGGACAGGGTGAAATTGAAATCTGCAGCCCATCGTTAAACAGCTAGCACAGCGCTACTGTTATTGCTACACAGGTGCATTTAACAGTGCAATACAATGTGCGGCACACAGCTTATTTTATAGGAAGCAAATGGAGAAATCAAGCACTGCAAAAGCATTCGAGACTGCATTTCTGTCTGCTTACCGTCAGGATGTTTAAAAAAAAAAAATACATTTATGTATGTACACAGGAATGTAATTTTTTTAAAACATCCTGATGGCAAGCAGACAGAAATGCAGAGTGATCTCTGTAAACTGATTAGATATCAAGCACAATTACTAAAACTGGTCATTTCATCTGTCAAAATAAATAGATCACAGTCATATATATTTCACATGAATCAAATTTATACAAGACAGAGTGTCTGGGTTTTTCAGGTGACCCTCATACAAATATAAAGTTATGTTTCTTATAGTTTTACTTACAGCCTAAATATTAATAGTCACATATTTTGGATAAGGTATGATAAATATTCTTTGTGCAACAAGTAAACCTGTACAGTCATCACTTTTTTGGAAGAGAAAAGCATGAGACTATCAGCTTATATGACCAAGTTTATGGCCAGGGCTTTTACATTTGCGGCACCTTCCCAAAGAAATCACTTATACCTTAAAATTAAAATGTCAGTGTATGCATCTGTAGACTGTATGTTGCAGTGTAAATATGTACACTTATTTATTATTATTTTTTTAGCATTACATTCAGAATTATATTAAATTATATTGAATAGTTCCAGAGCCTTTTTAAAATATTATGTGCACCTTTTTCATTGTTTCACTTCAAAAATATGTAAGTTTCAAATACAGAACCTGATAAATAAATAGTAGGTACCATGTGTATTCACCAATTTGATGTCAGACATATGAGGACTTGAAGAAGGTTTGAAGCTTGAGGAGTCTGGTACATTTTAAAATACTCTGAATGAGAATGAGATCTGTAACGAACTGTGGAGCATTCATAGAGGACTTTTCACAAGGTAATTCCATGCTTTAAAAGCTTTCTCATATAGGACTAGATAATAATACAGCTGTAAAGCTAAAAGGGCATTCTAGTGTCTTTTTAAAATGCTCTGTTTCGTTAGAGCATTTTATGTTTAAACAAATTGTTTTCTTTTACTATATGTTTATCATAAATGCATAGACAAAGTTGTGCTCCTGTGCCTTTCCATACAAGGATGCAGCTGGTAAGCAAATGAGAATTTGGCAAACATGCATTTGCTCCAATCACTGTCCGTATTCTCATCTAGAACAAAATGGAGGTGTTAGAGGAGTGTGGATTTGACAACATGTTTGATTTTTTTTCTGTAGAATAACATTTTAACCACTTGTGGTATTAACAGAAATCTTCGTAGACTTCAAAAGGGACTTTATTGTTAATATCGCTTGATTAACTTTTAAACGGATACTAAACCCAAATTTAGCCACCAATGAGCAAGTGCTACCCAATGAGCAAGTGCTACCAAGACAAATGAGCAAGTGCTACCAAGACAAAATGAACCAAAAATGGGCCAGCAACTAAGCTTAGATTCCTGCTTTTTCAAATAAAGATAGCAGGAGAACCAAGAAAAAGTTATAATAGGAGTAAATTAGTAAGTTGCTTAAAATTGCATGCTCTATCTGAATAATGAAAGAAAAAATGTGGGTGTAGTATCCCTTTAACTGTAGTGTTATCTAGTACATAATTAATTAAGTAGGTCTATGCACTATTACTACTGTGATTTAGATTTTTTTTTACCTATGCAAAAAGACACAAGAAACACTTATGTCTGTTGAGTATACCCCTCGTGTTAGCTCTTTAATATAAAATCTTGGAAACGTTTCTCCTGTTACAGTCCAGTTATTGTTATAGATCAATATTTCCTCAATATATATATTTTTTAAATCTACTGTTTGTCTTTTGAAAGGATATAAACCCCTAGAAAAGTGTAATGACAAATATGCAATTTTGTCATTTTTATTTTATGGAAAGGCTGGATCTGTTTGGGGTGAATGTTTTGCTGAAACTGAAGATGTCCTGCGCTTGGCAGATTTAAACTGAGAGTTAGGTCAGTTCAAAATAAAGCAAGCAGTGTTTTTGGTGTCAGAATCCCTTTAATTTACAATGTGAAACATGATCAATAGGAAACATTTAGCTTTTTCATACAATAAAGGCTGAAGATAAAAATATAGATGTTCTTTCAATTCTATTTTTCTTTCGTTCAATTCTATTTTATCTGTAACTACAGTACAATTTAGAAAATAATGCACACAATCTCTTGTTCATTTCTCTGTTCGCAATTTCTTTCTGCTTCAACAAGAAAAATGTTTCATTACAAAAAGAATTTTCCTATAACAAGACAAAATGACAGTCTTAGACATGGTTGACTTGCTACAATGCATGTCTTCAGTTTTGTATAAAGAAAATGTTCTTGTGTTTGAGATAAATGTCTTGAACTGCTTGTTTCCAAGTGACAATGACAGAGTTCAACTAAAACTATTAGTAAAGAATTTTAAAAGATGTAACATTCTATAAAACTATTTTAGGAAAGGGTTTATATTGTATTAATTTTGCTCGCTATAGCATTTTATTAATTCAAAATTATACCATCTAGAAAGTATTATGAATATGTAACAATTAACAGTATTAATCCCATATAAACCCTGTGTGTGTGTGTATATAGGGTATACAAGATATAGGGTATACAAGATTCTAGATATAGACATATAGATAGAATGACACAGAAAGACATATAGATAGATAGACTTTAAAGATAGATAGATCAATAGACAGATAGATAGATGATACATAGAATGATAGATAGATAGATATATAAATAGATAACAATATTTACTTTAATAAATATGTTTTTTGTTATTTTCTATTCCAAAACATATCTGATTGAGAGAGGGGAGATTTTATTTGACCTGCCATTGTTCTATTCAGCTAGCACATACATATATGTTATAATAGAATATTGTGTAATAATTAAGTGTAAAGTTCTATCCGTTCTAAAGAAATCATTGATACAAAGGGGCCGATTTAACAAACGGCGGGTGGACATGATTCGCTGTATCGAATCATGTCCGCCTGACATCGCTAATGTAATGCTCGTGGGATATCTATCAGACCAAACTTGGCCAGTAGTCTTCTTATCCCGGCGTCAAGTGGAATGATAGGAAATATCCCAGAGCAGAGTAAGTTAGTGAAATGAGGTAAGCAGTATTCATGGTAGACAGGGTAGTCCTTCAGGGGAAAAAGAAGAAGGCAGAGAATGGTCAAGACAGGCTGAGGCCGGCAACAGGAAAGCAATCCAGCAGTGTAGCAGTTCAGGGGTAAACCAATAGAATAGTCAGACAAGCAGAGTTCAATAACAGTATGGTAATCCATCAGTTCAAGTGTTAAGCAAGCAGAGTGGTCAGACAGGCAGAGTTCAATAACACTATGGCAATTTAGCAGTTCATGGATTAAGCAAGCAGAGTGGTCAGACAGGCAGAGTTCAATAACAGTATGGCAATCCAGCATAAAGTAACACAGTACCCAGGAGCACACAAAGCAACACCTAAACTTGGGCACAGGTGAATGTAAGTGTGGTACTTACATAGCTGCAGGATTTGCGCCACAGGAGCAATCCGGACCAGCATCAGGAAGAGAGGTGTGCAGCGATGACGTTATCGCCAGCACCCAAAGCTCACTGCAGCGTCTATGGCAATGGCCATGGCAACAGACGAAGCGGCGTCCAGGCGTCGTGACAGCCAAATGCCAACTTAATACACTGTCGACATTTAACATTGCGCAATCGGCTGCTTGCAGGGGATGTCAATCATCCCGATCGTATCTGATCGGGATGATTGCAGTAATGAGTTTAGGAGCAGCGGTCTTATGACCACTGCTTCTTAACTTATGTTTCCAGAGAGCCGGAAAAATCGGGCGGAGCAAGCAGCATCGACTGCTTAATAAATCTCCCCCAAAGACTCTAATATTACCTAATTGTGTATTTTTATCTATATAAAATTACGCTGAAATATATATTGAGTCCTGTATGTCTGATGATCTGTACTCTTATGCTGCCTATTCCCTTTAATTCAGCACTTGACAACATCATTTACAAGAAACAAATCATGTAACTGAAATATTCAGCAGGATCTTACTGACATCTGAGACCATCCTTCTTCTGAGTTATGCACTAATAAACATCACCCAACGTTTTATACAGACAGGAAAGCATAACTCGAAAGAAATACTTAACATTATGTCCTAGATTCAATAAAACCCATTTGTGAAACTAATATTGTGTGGAAAAGACTTGCTGCAACACCACAACTTAGTGCCCATTAACATCTGCAGGTGGTTAGCGACCCTCCATTATAACCAATAGAGCAGCATCTTTCTTATCATTTACTTCACAGCACATAGAACAAGTTCCACTGATAAAGGGACATGTTACTCAAAGATGAATCACTTGAAAGTAATGCAGGCAATCTGTAAAAAGCTGACTAGAAAATACCATGGACATCATTATGTAAAAAAGGAATATATTTACCTCAAAATTCCCTCAGTAGCTACACCACATTGTAAAGGACTTTGCACATCCAGTCAGGAGGCTTGCAAGGATCTATGCATGTGCAGGCACAGTCACTTCATTTTTCCTCCTCAATAAAAGGAAGTTTACTATGAAATCGTGCACGATTATGGGGATGCCTCACAAGATGACAGTAAAGCAAACTGTGAACTCAGCTAATTAAGCTGTTTTTTTTATCCCCACATATCGGAAGCAAGCATAACTGCTCACAGAACACTTACTCTGGTGAGCTTAATGAAGTTTGAGGTAAAATTTCCTTATTTACATAGATGTTCATGTGATATTTTCTAGTTAACTTTACTAAAATGTTTTCAAAAATATTACAAAACAAACAAATGAAAACCGGAAAAAAGCAGTCAACTCTAACTTATCCACAAAAGAAAACAAAAATGGCAATTAAGAAATGAAAGAAGGAGCAGAAAGTGTCCTAGCCACTTTATCAATAAGCTCCCCACAAGATTAACATACAAATTTCACACAAGTTTTAGAGAATGAAAAAGGGGCGCTTTCACAGCTGACAAGGAGTAAATATCAATGTTTTTCTAAACAATTTTTGATAAATCCAAAACACTTCTGACTATAAAGATAATTTCATATTTTATGTATAGAAAAAATATATTCAAATGTAAAAAACAGTTGCAGTATATCAACAACAATGTAATAGCAACTTTTATAGCAACAGTTTTAACAAACCATAGCAATATATCAACAGCAATGTAATAGCAACATTTATAGCAATAATGTATCTGTGTTAGTCTAAACAGCACAATTGTGTCAGTTTATACAGCACTAATTATGCAGCAAAAAATAAACCTTTTATGTTCACTAGAATTTTTTTTTTTAATATTTCAAAAGGTATTAAGCATAAATAACATATATAGAAAATATATATATATATATTCAAATTTTAAAAAGCAGTTGTAGTATATCAACAATAATGTAATAGCAGTGTTTGTAGCAACAGTTTTAACAAACCGTAGCAACATCTCAACAACAATAAAATAGCAACATTTATAACAGCAATGTATCTGCATTATTCTAAACAGCACAATTGTGTCAGTTTATACAGCACTAATTATGCAGCAAAAAATAAACTTTATGTTTAGTAAACATAAAAGGTTTATGTTTTGCTGCATAATTAGTGCTGTATAAACTGACACAATTGTGCTGTTTAGAATAATGCAGATACATTGCTGCTATAAATGTTGCTATTTCTTTCATGTAATTGGCAAGAGTCCATGATCTAGTGACGTATGGGATATACAATCCTACCAGGAGGGGAAGAGTTTCCCAAACCTCAAAATGCCTATAAATACACCCCTCACCACACCCACAATTCAGTTTTACAAACTTTGCCTCCTATGGAGGTGGTGAAGTAAGTTTGTGCTTAAGATTTCGATGTTGATATGCGCTTCTCAGCATTTTGAAGCCCAATTCCTCTCAGAGTACAGTGAATGTCAAAGGGATGTGAAGGGGGTATCACCTATTGAATGCAATGGTTTTCCTCGCAGGAGATCTATTTCATAGGTTCTCTGTTATCGGTCTTAGAGATTCATCTCCTACCTCCCTTATTCAGATCGACGATATACTCTCATATTCCATACCTCTACTTATAACTGTTTCATTACTGGTTTGGCTATCTGCTATATGTGGATGGGTGTCTTTTAGTGAGTATGTTTTCATTACTTAAGACACTCTCAGCTATGGTTTGGCACTTTTTGCATTAATATAAAGTTCTAAATATATGTATTGTACTTATATTTGCCATGGGTCAGGTTTATGTATATTTCCTTTTGCAGACTATCAGTTTCATATTTGGGAAAAAACATATTTAGGAAAATAAATAAATAAATACATTTTTTCAATTGACTTTTTTTTCAATAAATTTTGCAGGCAAAATAAGGCTTGCGAGGGCGCAAAATGCAAAAGTTTATTGTGTCATTCTTGGCGCAAGAATTTTTTTTGCGCGAAGGTACGTCTGATGACACAAATTCATAATTTCCAGCGTCTTAGTTGACGCCGAGTTCCTTGCACAAGGTTGCATCTTCAATGACGCGAGTGTGTAATTTCAGGATGTTGTTAGCACCAAAAAAAATTCAGTTTGCGTTGTGCGTCATACTTGTTGCCAAACAATTTCATTATTTAAAACCCCATTTCTATATGCCTCTTGCCTTTTTCTATTTCAGAGGGCTATGCTGTTTGCATTTTTTTCCCATTCCTGAAACTGCCATATAAGGGAATTGATCATTTTGCTTTATATGTTGTTTTTTCTCTTATATTTGCAAGATGTCTTAATCTGATCCTGTCTCAGAAACCACTGTTGGAATCCTGCTGCCTGATAACAGTTCTACCAAAGCTAAGTGCATCTGTTGTAAATTTGAGGAGATTATATCTCCAGCTGTGGTATATAATAGTTGTCATGATAAGCTTTTACATGCAGAGAATGTGTCCATCAGTAATAGTACAATGTTCCTTCAACATCTAATGTACATGATATACCTGTGAATATAAAAGATTTTATTGCTGATGTGATTCAGAAGGCTTTGTCTGCCGTTCTGCCTTCTAATAAACATAAAAGGTCTTGTAAAACTTCTCATAAAGTTGATGAAATTTCAAATGACCGACAACATACTGAATAATCCTCATCTGATGAGGATCTATATGATTCAGAAGATCCTTCCTCAGATATTGACACTGACAAATCTACTTATCTATTTAAAATGGAGTATATTCGTTCCTTGTTAAAAGAGGTGTTGATTACATTGGATATTGAGGAAACTAGTCCTCTTGATATTAAAATTAGTAAACATTTAAATTCTGTTTATAACCTCTTGTAGCTACTCCAGAGGTTTTTCCAGTTCCTGATGCTATTTCTGATATGATTTCTAATGAATGGAATAGGCCTGGTACTTCTTTTATTCCTTCTTCAAGGTTTAAAAAATTGTATCATTTGCCAGCAGTTAGATTGGAGTTTTTGGGAAAATATCCCCAAAGCTATTTCTACTCTTGCTAAAGTACTACTATTCCTATGGAAGATAGTACTTCTTTTAAAGATCCTTAAGATAGGAAACTTGAATCTTATCTAAGGAAAGCTTATTAATATTCTGGCTATCTTCTCAGGCCTGCCATTTCTATGGCTGATGTTGCAGCTGCATCAACTTTTTGGTTGGAAAGTTTAGCACAGCAGGAATTGGATCCTGATTTGTCTAGCATTGTTCGCTTGCTTCAACATGCTAATCATTTTATCTGTGATGCCATTTTTGATATCATCAAAATTGATGTTAAATCTATGTCTTTAGCTATTTTAGCTAGAAGAGCTTTGTGGCTTAAATATTGTAATGCTGACATGGTATCTAAGTCTAGATTACTATCTCTTTCTTTCCAAGGTAATAAGTTATTTGGTTCTCAGTTGGATTCGATTATTTCAACTGTCACTGGGGGAAAGAGTTTTTTTGCCTCAGGATAAAAGACCTAAGGGTAAATCTAACTGTTTTCCTTCGTTCCTTTCGACAAAATAAGGAACAGAAACATTATCCTTCCCACAAAGAATATAGTTCCAATTGGAAACCTTTTTCAAGTTGGAGTAAATCCAAACCGTTTAAGAAACCAAAACCAGCCCCCAAGCCTGCATGAAGGTGCGGCCCTCATTCCAGCTCAGCTGGTAGTGGGCAGATTAAGATTATTCCGAAACATTTGGGCAGATTCTGTTCAAAATCAATGGATTCAGAGTATTGTCTCTCAACGGTACCGAATAGGATTTAGAGTAAGAGCTCCTGTGTGAAGATTCTTTTCTCTCACGCATGCCAGCAAATCCAGTAAAGGCTCAGGCTTTTCTGAAGTGTGTTTCAGACCTGGAGCTTTCAGGGGTAATCATACCAGTTCCGTTTAAGGAACAGGGTCTGGGGTTTTATTCAAATCTATTCATTGTCCCAAAGAAAGAAAATTAATTCAGGCTAGTTCTGGATCTTCATATTCCGATTCATCCAGACCACTATCAGTTTCTGAGATTCTTATTTCTAGGCAAGCATTACCAATTTGTCGCTCTTTCATTTGCCCTAGCGACAGCTCCAATAATTTTTTCAATGGTTCTCGGTGCCCTACTCTATGTAATCAGAGAACAGGGTATTGCGGTGTTTCCTTATTTGGATGATATCTTGGTACTAGCTCAGTCATTACATTCTGAAGAATCTCACATGAATCAACTAGTGTTGTTTCTTCAAAGACATGGTTGGAGGATCAATTTACCAAAAAGTTCTTTGATTCCTCAGACAA
The DNA here is from genome assembly GCF_027579735.1 of Bombina bombina. Lineage (NCBI taxonomy): Eukaryota > Metazoa > Chordata > Amphibia > Anura > Bombinatoridae > Bombina > Bombina bombina. The sequence goes on from NC_069503.1 coordinate 964,189,670, forward strand.
GGTTCCCATATAGATTCAGTGTCCATGACTCTGTCTCTAACAGACAATAGACGATTAAAATTGGTTTCAGCTTGTCGGAACCTTTATTCTCAATCATTCCCTTCAGTAGCTATGTGCATGGAAGTTTTAGGTCTCATGACTGCAGCATCGGACGCGATCCCCTTTGCTCATTTTCATATGAGACCTCTCTAGCTTTGTATGCTGAACCAGTGGTGCAGGGATTATACAAAGATATCACAATTGATATTCTTAAATCCCAATGTTCGACTCTCTCTGACTTGGTGGTTAGATCACCATTGTATAGTTCAAGGGGCCTCTTTTGTTCGTTCAACCTGGACTGTAATCACAACAGATGCAAGTCTTTCAGGTTGGGGAGCTGTCTGGGGATCTCTGACAGCACAAGGGGTTTGGAAATCTCAAGAGGCGAGGTTACCAATCAATATTTTAGAACTCTGTGCTATTTTCAGGGCTCTTCAGGTTTGGCCTCTGTTGAAGAGAGAACTGTTCATTTGTTTTCAGACAGACAATGAGGCCTATTTATGAAAGGTCTTGCAGACCTGATCTGACAGTGTGGATCAGGTCCGCAAGACCTCATTGAATGCAGAGAGCAATACGCTCTCCGTATTTAGCATTGCACCAGCAGCTCACAAGAACTGCTGGTGCAAAGCTGCACCCTGCAGACTCGCGGCCAGTGGGCCGCCAGCAGGGATCTGTCAATCAACCCGATCGTATTCGATCAGGTTGAATTGCGGCGATTCCTGTCTGCCTCATCAGAGCAGGCGGACAGGGTTATGGAGCATCAGTCTTTTGAAACACGGCCCTTCAAAGCTCCATACGGAGCTTGATAAATGGGCCTCAATATCACAACTGTGGCATATGCCAATCATCCGGGTGGGACTCAGTCCCCAAGCTATGAGAGAAGTATCTTGGATACTTGCTTGGGTGGAATCCAGCTCCTGTCTAATTTCTGTGATTCATATCCTCGGTATAGACAATTGGGAAGCGGAGAATCTCAGCCGTCAGACTTTACATCCGGGGGAGTGGTCGCTCCATCCAGATGTCTTTTCTCAGATTGTTCAGATGTGGGGTCTTGCAGAAATAGATCGGATGGCTTCCCATCTAAACAAGAAACTACCCAGGTACCTGTCCAGGTCCAGGGATCCTCAGGCAGAAGCGGTGGATGCGTTAACAGTTCCTTGGTGTTACTAGCCTGCTTATATTTTCCCGCCTCTAGTTCCTCTTCCAAGAGTGATCTCCAAAATCATCATGGAAAAATCATTTATGTTACTGGTAGCTCCAGCATGGCCTCACAGGTTTTGGTATGCAGATCTTGTTCGGATGTCCAGTTGCCAACCTTGTCCACTTCCATTAAGGCCAGACCTTCTGTCTCAAGGTCCGTTTTCCCATCAGGATCCCAAATCATTAAATTTGAAGGTATGGAAATTGAACACCTAGTGCTTAGTCATAGAGGTTTCTCTGACTCAGTGATTAATACTATGTAACAGGCTCGTAAATCTGTTTCTAGGAAGATTTATTATCGAGTTTGGAACACATATTTCATGGTGTTCTTCTCATAAATTCTCCTGGCATTCTTTTAGAATTCCTAGAATTTTACAGTTTCTTCAGGATGGTTTGGATAAGGGTTTGTCTGCAAGTTCCTTGAAGGGACAAATCTCTGCTCTTTCTGTTTTATTTCCCAGAATGATTTCTAAGCTTCCTGATATTCACTGTTTTGTACAGGCTTTGTTCTGTATCAAGCCTGTCATTAAATTAATCTCTCCTCCTTGGAGTCTTAATTTGGTTTTGAAGGTTTTACAGGCTCCTCCGTTTGAGCCTATGCATTCTTTGGACATTAAACTACTTTCTTGGAAAGTGTTGTTCCTTTTGGCCATCTCTTCTGCTAGAAGAGTTTCCGAATTATCTGCTCTTGTGAATCTCCTTTTCTGATTTTCCATCAGGATAAGGCAGTTTTGCGGAAATTTCTACCCAAGGTTGGGAATTCTAACAACATTAATAGAGAAATTGTTGTCCCTTCTTTGTGCCCTAATCCTAAGAATTCTTTGGAGAGATCCTTATATTCTTTGGATGTGGTAAGAGCTTTGAAATATTATGTTGAAGATACTAAAGATTTCAGGAAGACTTCTAGTCTATTTGTTATCTTTTCTGGTTCTAGGAAAGGTCAGAAGGCTTCTGCCATTTCCTTGGCATCTTGGTTAAAGCTTTTGATTCATCAGGCTTATTTAGAGTCGGGTCAGGCCCCACCTCAGAGAATTACAGCTCATTCTACTAGATCAGTCTCCACTTTGATCAGATTTGCAAAGCAGAAACTTGGTCTTCTTTGCATACGTTTACTAAATTCTACCATTTTGATGTATTTGCTTCTTCGGAAGCAGTTTTTGGTAGAAAAGTTTTTCAGGCAACTGTTTCAGTTTGATTCCTCTGCTTATGTTTAATTTTTTTCTTTTCATTCTGAGAATAAATTTATATTTTGGGTTGTGGATTAATTTTTTTCAGCGGAAAATGGCTGTTATTATTTTATCCCTCCCTCTGTAGTGACTCTTCTGTGGAGTTCCACATCTTGGGTATTACTATCCCATACGTCACTATCTCATGGACTCTTGCCAATTACATGAAAGAAAACATAATTTATGTAAGAACTTACCTGATAAATTAATTTCTTTCATATTGGTAAGAGTCCATGAGACCCACCCTTTTCATGGTGGTTATGATTTTTTGTATAAAGCACAATTATTTCCAAATTCCTTTGTTGATGCTTTTTCACCCCCACTACTTGGCTAAACTGAATTGTGGGTGTGGTGAGGGGTGTATTTATAGGCATTTTAAGGTTTGGGAAACTTTGCCCCTCCTGGTAGGATTGTATATCTCATACGTCACTAGCTCATGGACTCTTGCCAATATGAAAGCAATGAATTTATCAGGTAAGTTCTTACATAAATTATGTTTTTATTGTTGAGATATTTCTATGGTTTGTTAAAACTGTTGCTACAAATGCTGCTATTACATTGTTGTTGATATACTGCAACTGCTTTTTAAAATTTGAATATATTTTATTTATTTATTTATATATATATATATATATATATATATATATATATATATATATATATATATATATATGTGTGTGTGTGTGTGTGTGTGTGTGTTCTTTATGCTTAATACCTTTTGAAATATAAAAAAAAATTGTGAACATAAAAGGTTTATGTTTTGCTGCATAATTAGTGCTGTATAAACTGACACAATTGTGCTGTTTAGACTAACACAGATACATTATTGCTATAAATGTTGCTATTACATTGCTGTTGATATATTGCTACAGTTTGTTAAAACTGTTGCTATAAACATTGCTATTACATTGTTGTTGATATACTGCAACTGTTTTTAAATTTGAATATATTTTTTTCTATACATAAAATATGAAATTATCTTTATAGTCAGAAGTGTTTTGGATTTATTTAAAATCGTTTAGAAAAACATTGATATTTACTCCTTGTCAGCTCTGGAACCGCCCTTTTTCATTCTCTAAATCTTATAAAAATTGACCTTGACAGATTGCCCTCTTCTTGAGTATATGGAAGACAAACATAAGGTGGAAATACCACCATAAATGCATCTATTACCTTAAAAAGATGACCGGAAAAAGAAAACTGAATACTGCTTTAGCGCTAATTGTGCTAGAAGTAAGCTTTTTGCGCTCATCAGTTTGCGATAGTATTATGAGTTGAAAGTAAACTGTTTTCTCTCTCGAGCTAACCCGACAAATAGAAAATGCCATATTCCCCCATGAAGTCAAGCTCAAGCTATCGTGTTTACTTTCAACTGATAATAATAGCGGTAAGCCTGATGAGTGCAAACCCTCATGGTAAACCCCTTATTGCATGGTTGACTGCTTTGTACATATGCTTTTTGATCCACGCGATGATATTGCTCGAAAATTTACACGAACAGCAAACTGACTGCTTAGTACATTGGGCCCTTAAAGTTAATGTCTCTCAAGCATATTTTTGAGATTTTGAGGTTGCAATTATTTTAAGCACTTAGCTGTATTTTTCCTGTGCGAGATAACATGTATTAGGCACTTCTAGTGATGTTAATGTCACTCAAAAAACTTTACAAATTTATAAAGGTCAAATGGACAGTAAAGTCAAAATTATACATCATGGTTCAGCTAGAGCATGCAATTTTAAACAACTTTTCCATTTACTTCTGTTCAGATAAATATAGCAAAAATATATTTTAATATATCATGTTCTAATATACAGGATACCATTTAAAAAGCTGTCACACTATCTGTTTGAATATAAGCTAATGTCATGCATGGATGACACTTCAAAGTTTTTACTCCCCAAAGGAAAAAACTAACATGTAGATTTCCATTTTGTCAGAGAGACGTCATATATTGCTAATACTGTAGCTATTTTTCCCACAAATATGACCTTACGTGTTTGTCAGCGTGCCTACATTTAAAGTTATCTTATCCTTAGAGGTTTTAAATGCCATAGGAAAATGGGCCATATCCATTTCTGTCAAAGCAAGCAGATTTAAGTAATTATGAAGTGCTTTCGACAGTGTCTCCAAGTAATTTAGGGCTTTGTCTAGCCAATGAGCACAGTATATATTCGCAAGTTGGGTGGTGTCTCTACTTCGAATATTCTGCTAAGACACTAGAGGAGGCAGGGACATAAGACCTAGCAATAGGCACTATCTGAAGGTGCAGGAGAGTGACAAAGGTTTTTCTCCCCACGTGTGGAATTGATGCCCTTACAGACAGAAAGTTCATACAGAGGTTCTGACTCAACAATTAACTGAAATGTACTTTCGATCCTAACATTGTAGGTTGTCTTCTAGATTCTTAGCAAATCTGCCAAGCCCTGTACAAGAATTGGAATCTTTAATGCAGCTGGTGTATACATGTATTCTATATATACATGATGTCACAATGTGGTTTAGGGGATCCACTCAGTGGCGTCACTAGGCTTGGTATCACCCGGTGTGGTAACTCATGGTGTCACCCCCCCCCCCCGTAATGTTTTTTTATTTTCGCTAACATTATTCATAATTTGTATCTCACATCTTCCATATAACACATATATATATGGTCTGACTCCCCTTCTGGCCATATATATATATATATATATATGTATTTGTAGCAGTAAATGAGCACTCACTCATATTCTGCAGCTGCTGGGGTGCTTGATCCATACATATACTATCATTTGTCACTATATATACAGTATATGTGTGTGTGTATGTAAATATATATATTTATATATATACTGTATATATACTGTTTGTGTATATAGATAGATAGATAGATAGATAGATAGATAGATAAAGGAAGGCACTCTCTGGTCTTTTAAGTGAATAGTTTTAATAAATCAAGTGTGACGTTTCGGGGACACACTCCCCTTCCTCAGACATCTGAGGAAGGGGAGTGTGTCCCCGAAACGTCACACTTGATTTATTAAAACTATTCACTTAAAAGACCAGAGAGTGCCTTCCTTCATCTATATACTTACCTGCTGGCACCCTGGCATTTGCCTTTGGAAGTGAGAGTGCTCTCTTTGAACATTATTTATATATATATATATATATATATATATATATATATATATATATATATATATATATATATATATATATATATATATATATATATATATATATAGTAATGGTAGAGATGGAGGGCACTCACAGGGCTTGTATCAATAAGTAACTTTTATTGTGCTGATTACATTTAATACAGTGTCGATGTTTCGGCCTTCTTTAAGGCCTTCTTCAAGACAAATTCATAGTCTAAAAATACAAACAAAAACATACGATAAAATACTTGACAAACAAACTACAATGTCCATATATACACCAAAGTGTGACCCTCCACCAGAGAAAACCATCTACTCCTAAGAGTAAAAATAAAAAATTTAAATAAAAACTTCTGAAAGAGTGAGGAAGCCAGGTCATCACGCTGCTGTGGGAGAAGTAAAGCGAGGTAAGAATACCATAAAAAATGAGAGGAGAAAAAAAGAAAGAAGGAGTATGACTGGAAATGAGATAAACAGAGCCACAACTGGATCTACAGTGGTCAACATGTAGCACCAATGCCACAAATTAAGTGTATACCATCATGTACCTGATGGCGGGCCTATATCACTATAATCTCAGAACCTTAAAATTATGACAACAACAGTTCTGACAGTAATTGAGGTACCGCTCTCGGTGTTTACAATGTGGCCCTATAGCTAACAGCCACTGTTGCGATACCAACATATACAACAACGGTTGGAATATGATGTGGGTGTGGATTGTACATCACCAAAGGGTTGGTGGGCTTGTGATTGCGCCCACTTTGATATAGCTCTATTTTTTATCGTCATCCCCCCTAGGAGGAGAGGCTTAGGACACAGCGCACGGCATGGGTTTCTGTCAAGTTGTATTTTTTCAGTGAATATAGGGTTGATTATTTCCTTTAATGGAGTACCGCCATATATAACCCCAATTATTTATGAATCTAGGAGAGCTGGTTATGTTGTTTATATTACTAACAGTGATTACATATGTCTACCTGCTTATATACCTGTATGATTAGTCTGTGATGTGCCAGTCTTGTTTATATGATCAATTACTGTCAGAACTGTTGTTGTCATGATTTTAAGGTTCTGAGATTATAGTGATATAGGCCCGCCATCAGGTACATGATGGTATACACTTAATTTGTGGCATTGGTGCTACATGTTGACCACTGTAGATCCAGTTGTGGCTCTGTTTATCTCATTTCCAGTCATACTCCTTCTTTCTTTCTATCTCCTCTCTTTTTCTATGGTATTCTTACCTCGCTTTACTTCTCCCACAGCAGCGTGATGACCTGGCTTCCGCACTCTTTCAGAAGTTTTTATTTTAATTTTTTATTTTTACTCTTAGGAGTAGATGGTTTTCTCTGGTGGAGGGTCACACTTTGGTGTATATATGGACATTGTAGTTTGTTTGTCAAGTATTTTATCGTATGTTTTTGTTTGTATTTTTAGACTATGAATTTCGAAACGTCGACACTGTATTAAATGTAATCAGCACAATAAAAGTTACTTATTGATACAAGCCCTGTGAGTGCCCTCCATCTCTACCATTACTCTATACATACCACTTGAGGATAGCACCCAGGCATTGGCAACATTGATGTGGAAGGAGTGCTAGGCCACCGGCTACAATATATATATATATATATATATATATATATGTTTTATCATATAGGTTCTATAATAAGCAAACATGCCTCATAAACTAGTTATCACTTTGTTTCACATTCTTGTGGTTGTGTGCAAAAGATAATCAGCCAATAGGATTTAAGCAGCTCTCAATCTATTGGCTAATTCGAATTAGCCAATAGAATGAGAGCTGCTTAAATCCTATTGGCTGATTTGAACAGCCAATAGGATTTTAGCAGCCCTAATTCCTATTGGCTGATTCAAATTTTTCAGCCAATAAGAATGTAAGGGATGCCATCTTGAATCGCATCCCTTGCATTGAAGATTCAGTGTACGGCGGCGACTGAGGATGCTCCACGCCAGATGTCTTCAGGATGGACCCGCTCAGCACCTCCGGGATCAAGATAGAAGATGCAGATTAGTGGTGTTTAGACGTAGGGTTTATGTTAGGGTGTTAGGTTTAAACTGTATTTTTATTTCCCCATAAACATCAATTGGGCTGCGTTATGGAACCTTTCTTTCCACGATCGCAGGTGTTAGTTGTTTTTTTTGCCGGCTCTCCCCATTGATGTCTATGGGGAAATCATGCACAAGCACGTCTCAGCAGCACTCTGATTGTGTGCGGTATGGAGGTCAACGCAACCATATCGCACGCAAAAGACATATGTTTGAAAACTTGTAATGGCAGCGCTATAGGAAATTAAATAACGTAACTTTTGTTGTGTAAGTTAATTTCTCTTTAGAGCTCAAAACTCGTAATCTAGGCGATGTCTACCTTATTACTTCTCAGTGCAAACAAGAGTGGAGTTTGAGTTTCTACATTTACATTTTTTGCCAAAAAATACAGAACGGAGGAGTCATGATTAATGATTTAGTAAGGAAACCCTAAGTTTCTAGTGATGAATCTTTACCTAGGTATGCTTTCAACAAAGATCAAAAAGTCTCTAAAATGACATGCTCTCTCTTAACCAATAAAACTCAGGAAAATAAATAGTTAGAAAGTTGTATATTACAAACACTTCAACAATACAGATTCTGTACTCAATCAAAACAGGCTTATTGTGTTGCTCAAAAAGATGTCTCTTCAACATATTCAGCTTTTGGAAAGTTTGTTTGCATCTAGATACAGAGCACTGCATGTTAAACAAAAGAACTTGTTTTATAACAAATCTGCTACTAGTTCATTTACATTGGTTTATAAGCCAGTGCCACAGATCCTGAACTTTGTTGCTTTTGCCATTAAATAACCAAAGTAAATGTAAAATGTACTAATAAGTTTGAAAGTATCTAGCTGTAAAGTATATTTTAGTTTTGAAATGAGACATTAGAAGGTACAAGCATTTAAACAGAAATTGCCTTTTATGAAAGCAGACATTCCTGTTGTGATCAAACCAACTTATGAGAGGTGTCAAATTGCTTTCCTAGATTCTGAATCACCCCCCATACTATATATACCAGGGCCCTTACTTTCAATGGGCAAGCCTTTCCGTGCTTATATAAAATGTGGCGCTTCAAACTCTTCTTGGTTTTAAATGCTGCCCTGGGATATGCAACTAAGAGAACAGAACAATACTGGTACATACAACATACTAGAGATCGGATCACTACTAGATGCGGGACATAACACACTGTAGCCCTTGAGATCCCTGTGCTGCTGCAACTTGTGTCTCTGGAGATAACTCCTGTGGGTGTACATAACTATCCGTGCTACGCGTTGCAGGGGAGAAGCAAAGTACTATGAGATGCCGATCGCACGGCATTGCATAGAAAAAATAAATAAGAAAAAGCTGTGAAAATTATTCAGGCTGTGCGGGCTCAAGGGGCAGCTGTATTCCTTATGGGATTTGTATTCCTTATGTGTCCTGTATAACAGGAACATTGAGCACTGCAGGAGCCATTGAATAAACAGTTGCTTAAACATTTTTTGTTTACAAATTTTACAGGACAGCTGGTGTCACCCCCTGGAGTGTGTCACCCTGGTGCGGTCCACACCCCCGCACCCTCCTAGTGATGCCACTGTGCCCTGCATAACAGGAACATTGAGGACTGCAGGAGCCATTGAATAAACAGTTGCTTTAAAAAAAACACAGACATTTTTTGTTTACAAATTTTATAGGACAGCTGGTGTCACCCCCTGGAGGGTGTCACCCTAGTGCGGTCTGCACCCCCCGCACCCCCCTAGTGACACCACTGGATCCACTGCACAAGGAATGTTTTTGTTGTGTTTTGTTTTTTTTCATTGTGTTTTTTTTGTACAAAATACAGTGACTAAAGAATATTTTTTTGTCATTCAAACTAATATTTTATGGACTAGATTACAAGTAGAGTGCTAATTTATTGTGTGCCCGTAAATGGAAAAATTATCCCATTTATGGGCACACGATAGCTGGTTAATGCTATCACAAGCTCACGGTAGCAATTAGTGCTCAAAAAATTAACCAGAGATCAGACCTCTGGGTAATTTTTAATATATATCCCCCAATTGCCCACAAAATAAATGGTGAATTCATTTTTGTTGTAAAAAAATTGTAGCATCTTTTTTAAAAAAAAAAAATGCACAAAGCAATTTTTAGGGGGTTAGAAAAAAAATGGCATGGAAAAGTGCCTTTACATTGCTGTCTATGGGGACTGTGTGTTACGTGTAATATACATTTATATGCTTATACATATATATTTGTGTTAATATGAGTATAGACAAAAAATGGGGGTTTGTGTGCAATTTTTATCCAATAATATATATACACAGTCTATATAGACCAAAAGTTTCTCATCCAGCAAAATACCCCTCCGGCAATGCAAACATCAGAGCAAATTAACAGTATGTGTATAATGTCCCATTTAGTAGACTAACGCTTTTTGATGTGGTATGAGGACCTCCGCTACTCCTGCAGTGCAAAGAGAGACTTACTCCCTACCTCCTTCACCTTCACCTGCAGCGTGTCTCTGTGTCTCTGTATGGGGTAGCATCTGTTTCCTTCCTAGGCACTCCGATGACTTCACTGTTAGTACCTGAAGCCTGTGAGGGATAAGCCGGTGGTGCTGGCAATTACCGGTCTCTTGCTTGAACAGAGTACCCAGATCTACTGGTAATTTCAAATGCAGCAAAAAAAAGTCGATCCACTCTAAATGTAAGATTAAAACAGACAAACTTTTATTCATAGCATTTAAAAACAATGCTGGGAAGCACCTTACAGAGCAGTGTCAGAGCAGGCACAGCACTGGGCTTACGCGTTTCGGCTTAGAGAGCCATAATCATAGCCTGGTGTGCTAAACCTTCTCTTACAATTGAAAAAGCAAAAGGTATTTTACTATTGGCTGAGTATTTTAGTTAATTAAAACAATTAAGCAGCTGCTATGGACAATTTAACCCTCTCTGTATCGTAACAAAAAAAAAACAATAACGCTACATATGCAAAATTGTATTATACAACATTGTACTTCTGAATCTTCTATATAAATAGCAACTCTCTACATTTTTAAATATGCCAATTTGGGCTCCTTAACGTATCCAGTCATACGTAGATACAAATTGAAAATGATAATGTATAAGTACCACTAATTATTTATTTGTTATAGATAATGTTTAAGGAAATATTTTTACTTGGGCACTAGTGATGTTGTGAATAGTTCGTCGGCGAATAGTTCCCGGCGAACATAGCTTGTTCGCGTTCGCCACGTCGGGCTAAAATATGCTATGTTCGGTCTGCCCCCTATTCGTCATCATTGAGTAATACTTTGACCCTGTAACTCACAGCCAGCAGACACATTCCAGCCAATCAGCAGCAGACCCTCCCTCCCAGACCCTCTCACCTCCTGGACAGCATCCATTTTAGATTCATTCGGAAGCTGCATTCTTAGTGAGAGGAGGGACAGTGTAGCTGCTGCTGATTTAATAGGGAAATCGATAGCTGGCTAGTGTATTCAGTGTCCACTACAGTCCTGAAGGACTCATCTGATCTCTGTTGTAAGGACAACACCCCAAAAAGCTCTTTTTAGGGCTAGAACATCAGTCTGCTTTTCTTTTTTTTTTTCTGTGTAATCTAATTACAGTTGCCTGCCTGCCAGCGTGTGTGTCAGGCTCACAGCGTATACTGTGCCCACTTGCCCAGTGCCACCACTCATATTTGGTGTAACAGTAGGGTACATTTAAAAAAAGCAACACTTTCTTGACTGTGAAATAATAGCAGTCAGTGGAGGGGGGCGGGATCGCGGGCGGGGATGTCCGGGGGCACGCACGGACGCACGTGCATGCACGGGAGGGCGGGGGCGGGCGCGTGAACGGGGAGGGAGCGGGTGGGAACCGCTACACTACAGAAAAAATTGGTGTAAATTTTTTTTAAAAAAGGAATAAAATTGAAAAAAAAAAAAAGATCAGGCAGGTGGTGGGGGGTTGGTCTGTGGGGGGGGGGGGAGCTACACTACAGAAAAAAAAAATAAAAACAGAAAAAACTACTTTTTTTTGCAAACTGGGTACTGCTGCCAGTACCCAAGATGGCCTCCAATAAGGCAGATGGGGAGGGTTAGAGAGCTGTTTTGGGGGGGATCAGGGAGGTTGGGGGCTAAGGGGGGATGCTACACCACAGCATATGTAAATATGCTAAACAAAAAAAAAATTAAAAACCTTTTATTTTAGTACTGGCAGACTTTCTGCCAGTACTTAAGATGGCGGGGACAATTGTGGGGTGGGGGAGGGAAGGGAGCTGTTTGGGAGGGATCAGGGGGTCTGATGTGTCAGGTGGGAGGCTGATCTCTACATTAAAGCTAAAATTAACCCTGCAAGCTCGCTACAAACTACCTAATTAACCCCTTCACTGCTAGCCATAATACACGTGTGATGCGCAGCAGCATTTAGCGGCCTTCTAATTACCAGAAAGCAATGCCAAAGTCATATATGTCTGCTATTTCTGAACAAAGGGGATCCCAGAGAAGCATTTACAACCATTTGTGCCATAATTGCACAAGCTGTTTGTAAATAATTTCAGTGAGAAACCTAAAATTGCGAAAAAATTTAAGTTTTTTTTTAAATTTGATCGCATTTGGCGGTGAAATGATGGCATTAAATATACCAAAATGGGCCTAGATCAATACTTTGGGTTGTCTACTACACTACACTTAAGCTAAAATTAACTCTACAAGCTCCCTACATGCTCCCTAATTAACCCCTTCACTGCTGGCATAAAACACGTGTGGTGCGCAGTGGCATTTAGCAGCCTTCTAATTAAAAAAAAGCAACGCCAAAGCCATATAAGTCTGCTATTTCTGAACAAAGGGGATCCCAGAGAAGCATTTACAACCATTTATGCCATAATTGCATAAGTTGTTTGTAAATAATTTCTGTGAGAAACCTAAAGTTTGTGAAAAAGTGAACAATTTTTTTTTATTTGATCGCATTTGGCGGTAAAATGGTGGCATGAAATATACCAAAATGGGCCTAGATCAATACTTTGGGATATCTTCTAAAAAAAAATATATACATGTCAAGGGATATTCAGGTATTCTTGACAGATATCAGGGTTCCAATGTAACTAGCGCTCATTTTGAAAAAAAGTGGTTTTGAAATAGCAAAGTGCTTCTTGTATTTATTTCCCTATAACTTGCAAAAAAAGCAAAGAACATGTAAACATTGGGTATTTCTAAATTCTGGACAAAATTTAGAAACTATTTAGCATGGTTGTTTTTTGGTGGTTGTAGATGTGTAACAGATTTTGGGGGTCAAAGTTAGAAAAAGTGTGTTTTTTTCCATTTTTTCCTCATATTATAAGAAATGATGAAAATAATGGTATCTTTAGAAAGTCCATTTAGTGGGGAGAAAAACGTTATATAATATGTGTGGGTACAGTAAATGAGTAAGAGGAAAAATACAGCTAAACACAAACACCGCAGAAATGTAAAAATAGCCCTGGTCCTTAAGGGAAAGAAATTGAAAAATGGCCTTGGTCCTTAAGGGGTTAAAAAAAAACTAGAAATTTGACTGTGAAATAATAGCAGTCCGTTTCCTTCACATGTGTGCGTTTCAGGGCCTGCCAGGGCACAGTGTCACACCAGTGCAACTCATATCTGGTGTAACAGTAGTGTACAATTAAAAAAAAAAAATACAATTTTGACTATAATATATTGAATAGCAGTTAGTTGTCTGCAAGCGTGTGTGTCAGGCCTACAGCGTCTACTCTGCCAACTTCTGCCAGTGCACAGTGCCACTCATATCTGTTGTCACATTAGCTTGCACTCATAGTACCAATAATAAAAAAAAAATGACAGGTAGAGGCAGGCCACCCCGCAGGGGCCTTCGTGGTCGTGGTGCTGTGATTCCCTTTGGCCCTAGAATAATGCCCAGTGTTCAGAGGCCACGTACCCTGAACTTGAAAAGTTCTGAGGACATAGTTGACTGGCTAACACAGGACACCCAATCTTCTACAGCTTCCGCTCGGAACCTTGACGCACCATCCTCCTCCAGCTTAGCTTCAGGCACCTCTCAAGTTACCACTCGCCCGCCTGCCGCCACCACCAACACTAGCACCACAGCCGCTTCACTTGATCTGTCATGTTATTTACACATCAGTTGGAAGAAATGCGCAACCATTATTGCCAGAGGATGTAGATAACAGGGATATGTCTCAGTAAGGCAGCATTACACACATGGACGTACGGTGTGATGATGATGATGTTGTACCCGCTGCGGGAATTTGGTCTGTCACTGTGAAGCGTGCGTTACCCTTACACTACCAGATCGATACAACATCATACCTGATGTTTTAAAGCACGTTATTCCAAACAATTTAGGAATGTTAGGTGATTTATGCCTTTTATGGATTAAAACCAGACTCCTAATCAACTATGTAATTTTCCATGGGAGTTTTGCCATGGATCCCCCTCCGGCATGCCACAGTCCAGGTGTTAGTCCCCTTGAAACAACTTTTCCATCACTATTGTGGCCAGAAAGAGTCCCTGTGGGTTTTAAAATTCGCCTGCCTATTGAAGTCTATGGCGGTTCGCCTGGTTCGCCCGTTCGCGAACATTTGCGGAAGTTCGCATTCGCCGTTCGCGAACGGAAAATTTTATGTTCGGGAAATCACTATTGGGCACCATAAGGGTTTATTTGTTATTAAATGCAAACAGGACAATGTACAACTTTCTATAATACCCAAAAAGGGTCTATTGATATGTTATGTGCAATTCAATACTTTATGTACATAGACATACAATTTTAAACATGATTAATACCATGGAATAATTGCTGTCCTGAACCTTGCAATCAAATTATTACTTGTTGTAATTGTGCAAAAATAAGGCCCCCAAAAGAGTGTGTAAATAGTAATAGAGTGCAATTTACGGAATAATTCTAAATTACTCACAATTTATTGGAGTTACTCCCAATAATTAATCATATCATATCTCAAATTTAAACCTTTAGGTAATCTGGTTTCCAACTAAAAAATCCAAAAGATTTCTCTTTTGCCAAAATGTGATTCAAATTCCCACCCCTTGGTGGCAGCAATACTTTTTCAATGACACACCATTGAAAGGTGTTAAGATCACCTCCATGTAGTGATGTCCCGAACTGTTCGCCCGCGAATGGTTCACAGCGAACATAGCTTGTTCGCGTTCGCGTTTGTGGGCGAACACATGGCGATGTTCGATCCGCCCTATGTGTCATCATTGAGGAAACTTTGACCCTTTATGTCACAGCCGTCTGACACATTAGAGCCAATCAACATCAGACACTCCCTCACAGACCCTCCCAGCTACGCGGAATCTGCCATTTTAGACTCATAACGACCTTGCTTTCTTAATGAGAGGACGTGTTGTGTTTTTACTCCTGACATTAATAGGAAAAACATAGCTAGGCTAGTGTATTTACAGTCCAGAAGGACTCCACTCATCTCTGCTGCAAGCACAGCACCCCAAAAAGCCCTTTTTAGGGCTATATTTCGTGCCGGTTTTTTTTTTTTTTAGTTTTTTTTTTATTAGCATTTGCCTGGCTTTCAGGCTGTGTGATTAAGGCTCACAGCATATGCTGTGATTACTGCCACCACTGATATCTCCCTAACAACAGTAGTTTAAATTTAACTAACCCAAAAATTTAATTATTTTGCTAGTGTAATTTTTTTTCATTTTCTATCAGGCCTGTGTTACACAGCATATACTCTGGTTCATTGCTCTGTGCCAGCCACCAGTCTTAATATCCGTTTCTAACATTATTTTAAATTTAAAAAAAAATAAAAAATTTTTTGCTAGTGTAATCTAATTACATTTACTATCAAGCCTGTGTCTGTCAGGCTCACTCAGCATTAATATACCTCATTTTTTTCAGTCTTTTTGGTTAATTGGTCTGTGCCAGGCAGCCACCCAGCACTCATATCTTCTTCACCTTAATTTAAATATAAAAAAAAAGAAGTTTAAATTTGTTTGATAGTGTTCTCTAATATAATTTTCTATCAGGCCTGTGTGTTTTGCTGACATACAGAGCCTACTGTTTTTACTTGCTGCCCTCCCTAGTCTATGAGCCACGACTCATATGTGTTTAACCTTTTTTTAATTTCCCCCCCCCCAAAAAAAATAATTTAAATCATTTTTCTAGTGTAATCTAATAGTATTTTCTATCAGGCGTGTGTGTATCTGACTTACAGAGCCTACTGTTTTTAATAGCTGCCCTTCCAAGGCTATCAGCCACTACTCATATGTATGTGCTTACCCTTTTTCTTTAAATTCCCCAAAAAAGTCTTTAAATCATTATGCTAGTGTAATCTAATTTTATTTTCTATCAGGCCTGTGTCTAACTGTCTATCTGACTTACACAGCGTACTGTTGTTAATTGCTGCCCTACGTAGCAGCCAGCCAGTGCGACCACTCATAGAGTCATATGTGCATTGCACTTCTTAACATAATTTTAATATTAAAATCTAAAATTTTAAAATATTTTGCTAGTGTAATCTAACTTAATTTTCTATCAGGCCTGTGTTTTTGTCACTTACACAGCATACTGTGTTAAATTGCTGCCCTACCTACCATCCACGATTCATATCTGCCAGCCTGTGTGCCAGGCCCAACTAGCCAATTAGTGGCACCAATCATAATTCTTGTAACAGTATATAAAAAAATTAAAATCATAATTTTTTGGACTGCAAATATTCAGTCTCCCAGTGCCATTGAATTGCATTTACCTCCTGCCTGCCACTGCCATCCTTTTGTGCCAGGCCGTCTAGCCAACTATTTACACCAATCATAATTGTTGCCACAGACAGTATAGTTACTAATTAAAATTAAAAAAAATTTGATTGTTGATCTTAATCCTTAGTTTGATCGTGCCATAGAATTGCACTTTTCTACTGCCTTCCAAGCCTGTGTGCCAGGCCTACTTGAAAAATATTTACACCAATCATATTTGTTGTCACAGTATTCTTAGTAATTAAAAATTAAAATTTTTGGTAATAGTTGTTGTGAATCCTCAGTTTGCTGGTGCCATTGAATTTCACTTTCCTCCTGCCTTGCAGCCTGCTGTGTGCCAGGCCCACCTAGACAATTATTGCCAGCAATCATATTTCTTTTAACAGTATTGCAAAAATTGTCAATCATCAATGTTTTGACTGTCAGTATTCAGTCTCCTAGTGTCCTTGAATTGCATCTACCTCCTGCCTGCCAGCCTTTTGTGCCAGGCCGTCTTGCCAACTATTTACACCAATCATAATTGTTGTCACAGTATAGTTACTAATTAAAATTAAAAAAATCTTGATTGTTGATCTTAATCCTCAGTTTGCTCGTGCCCTAGAATTGCACTTTTCTACTGCCTTCCAAGCCTGTGTGCCAGGCCTACTTGAAAAATATTTACACCAATCATATTTGTCACAGTATTCTCATATTGGTTGTCATCAGTATTCTTAATAATTAAAAATTAAAATTTTTGGTAATAGTTGTTGTGAATCCTCAGTTTGCTGGTGCCATTGAATTTCACTTTCCTCCTGCCTTGCAGCCTGCTGTGTGCCAGGCCCACCTAGCTAATTATTGCCAGCAATCATATTTCTTTTAACAGTATTGCAAAAATTGTCAATCATCACTGTTTTGACTGTCAGTAATCAGTCTCCTAGTGTCCTTGAATTGCATCTACCTCTTGCCTGCCAGCCTTTTGTGCCAGGCCATCTTGCCAACTATTTAAACCAATCATATTTGTTGTCACAGTATAGTTACTAATTAAAATTAAAAAATTCTTGATTGTTGATCTTAATCCTCAGTTTGCTCGTGCCCTAGAATTGCACTTTTCTACTGCTTTCCAAGCCTGTGTGCCAGGCCTACTTGAAAAATATTTACACCAATCATATTTGTTGTCACAGTATTCTTAGTAATTAAAAATTAAAAATGTTGGTAATAGTTGTTGTGAATCCTCAGTTTGCTGGTGCCAGTGAATTGCACTTTCCTCCTGCCTTGCAGCCTGCTGTGTGCCAGGGCCACCTAGCCAATTATTGCCAGCAATCATATTTCTTTTAACAGTATTGCAAAAATTGTCAATCATCACTGTTTTGACTGTCAGTATTCAGTCTCCTATTGTCCTTGAATTGCATTTACCTCCTGCCTGCCAGCCTTTTGTGCCAGGCCGTCTTGCCAACTATTTACACCAATCATAATTGTTGTCACAGTATAGTTACTAATTAAAATTAAAACATTTTTGATTGTTAATCCTCAGTTTGCTCGTACCATTGAATTGCACTTTTCTACTGCCTGCCAGCCTGTGTGCTAGGCCCAACTATCCAATTAGTGCCAGCAATCATATTTCTTTTAACAGTATTGCAAAATTTGTCAATCATCACTGTTTTGACTGTCAATCTGCAGTCCACTATTGCCCTTGAATTGCATTTTCCTCCTGCCTGCCTGCCTGTGTGCCAGGCCCAACTAGCCAATTAGTGCCACCAATCATATTTATTGTAACAGGATTGGAATTTTTTTTAATCATAACTGTTTTGACTGTGATTCTTCAGTCTCCTAGTGCCATTGAATTGCAGTTTCCTTTCTCCCAGCGTGTGTGCCAGACAGGCCCGTTTGCCAACTAGTGCCAAACAATCATATTTGTTGTCACATTACTTGTAATATTTAAAAAAATTAACAATTTGTGATTTTTAAAACATCTGTCTTTTTTGTTGTTGTCAGTCTCACAGCGTATACTGTGCCCACTTTCACAGTGCCACCACTCAATTGGTGTAATAGTATTGTTAGTGTCCATTTTAAAAAAAATGACAGGCAGAGGCAGGCCACCCCGCAGGTTCCGTGGTCGTGGTGCTGTGATTCCTTTAGACCCTACAAATATGCACATTGTTCAGACGCCGGGTGCCAGGGGGGACGCGAAAACTTCTGAGGAGGACCTAGTTGAATGGCTCACACAGGACACCCAATCTTCTTCAGCTTTCGCTGCTAGTCCTCCTAACCTTGATGCACCATCTAAGTCCAGCTGTGCTTTGGGCAGGTCTCAAATGACCAGTGCCACTCCCCCGCCTATCGCCACCACCAACACTAGCTCCACAGCCGCTTCACTTGATCTGTCACAGGAGATATTGACACATCATTTGGAAGAAATGAGTGATGCGCAACCATCATTGACAGAGGATGTAGATAATAGTGATCAGTCTTAGTCAGGCAGCATTACCGACATGGAGGTACGGTGTGATGATGATGATGATGTTGTACCCGCTGCTGCTTCCTTTCTTGATGTTTCAGATACAAGTGAAGCGGTTGATGATGATGTGTCGGTGGATGTCACGTGGGTGCCTGCTAGAAGAGAAGAAGAAGAGGGGGAAAGTTCAGATGGGGAGACAGAGAGGAGAAGGAGACGATTTGGAAGCATGGGGAGGTCGTCTCAAGGAGCTAGTGGCACAGTCAGACAGCATGCATTGTCACCAGGGGTCAGCCAGACAGCACGCCGACGCCCATCAACGCATGCTGTTGCCACCACCAGAATGCCGTCATCGCAGAGCTCAGCAGTGTGGCATTTTTTTGTGTGTCTGCCTCTGACAACAGCGATGCCATTTGCAACCTGTGCCAAAAGAAACTGAGTCGTGGGAAGTCCAACACCCACCCTGGTACAACTGCTTTGCGAAGGCACATGGTCTCCCATCACAAACGCTGATGGGAAGAACACATGAGTAGAAGCAGCACACAAAGTGAAAGCCGCCCTCCTCCTCCTGCTCCAGCATATTCATCCACGTCAACCAGTGCTGTCCTCCTTGCCCCCTCTCAACCATCCTCCACTCAGTCTCTCTTACGTAGCAGTTCCTGGTCATCTGCCCACAGTCAGGTGTCTGTCAAGGACATGTTTTAGCGTAAGAAGCCAATTTCTCAAAGTCACCCCCTTGCCCGGCGTCTGACAGCTGGCTTGTCTGAACTCTTAGCCCGCCAGCTTTTACCATACAAGCTGGTGGAGTCTGGTGCTTTCAAAAAATTTGTATCTATTGGGACACCGCAGTGGAAGGAACCTGGCAGAAATTTATTTTCACAAAAGGCAATCCCAAACCTGTACTCTGTTGTGAGAAAGGAAGTTATGGCATGTCTGGCACACAGCGTTGGGGCAAGGGTCCATATGACCACGGATAGCTGGTCTGCAAAGCATGGTCAGGGCAGGTATATCACCTACACTGCACATTGGGTAAACCTGCTGACTTCTAACAAGCATGGAATGCGTGGCTCTGCAGAAGAGTTGGTGACACCGCCACGACTTGCAGGCAGGCCTGCTGCTACCTCCTCTACTCCTCCTACTCCATCCTCTTCCATAACCTCTTCCTCGGCTGAGTCCTCTTCAACTTCTGCGTCTTGCTCCACATCTATGGCACCCCCCAGCTCCCCAGGTACTATGCTACATCCCGGGTACGGCAGTGTCATGCCGTCTTGGGGTTGACTTGCCTGAAAGCGGAGAGTCACACCGCACCAGCACTCCTGACCACCCTGAACGCACAGGTGGATCAGTGGCTGACTCCGCACCAACTGGAGATTGGTAAGGTTGTTTCTGACAATGGAAGTAATTTGGTGGCGGCATTGAAATTGGGCAAGTTGACACATGTGCCGTGCATGGCACATGTGTGTAATCTAATTGTACAATGATTTGTCCATAAGTACCCAGGCTTACAGGACGTCCTGAAGCAGGCCAGGAAGGTGTGTGGCCATTTCAGGCGTTCCTACACGGCCATGGCACACTTGTCCGATATCCAGTGAGGCGCTTGATTTGCGACAGCCCGACACGGTGGAATTCAACACTCCTAATGTTTGACCGCCTGCTCCAACAAGAAAAAGCAGTTAATGAGTATTTGTATGACCGGGGTGCTAGGCCAGCCTCTGGGGATATTTTTTCCAAATTACTGGATGCTCATGCGCAATGCCTGTAGGCTTATGCGTCCTTTTGAGGAGGTGACAAACCTTGTCAGTCGCACCGAAGGCACGATCAGCGACATCATACCATTTGTTTTCTTCCTGGAGCGTGCCCTGCGAAGAGTGCTGGATCAGGCAGTAGATGAGCGTGAAGAGGAAGAGGAAGAGTTGTGGTGTCCATCACCCCCACAAACAGCCTTATCAGAATCGCTTGCTGGACCTGCGGCAACGCAGGAAGAGGATTGTGAGGAAGAGGAGTCAGAGGAGGAATGTGGCTTTGAGGAGGAGGAGGAGGAAGACCGAGCACAACAGGCATCCCAGGGTGCTCATTGTTGTCACCTCTCTGGCACCCGTGGTGTTGTACGTGGCTGGGGGGAAGAAGATACCATCAGTGAGATCAGTGAGGAGGAGGAATGGGACATGATTAGCTCGGCATCCAACCTTGTTCAAATGGGTTCTTTCATGCTGTCGTGCCTGTTGAGGGACCCTCGTATAAAAAAGCTGAAGGAGAACGAGCTGTACTGGGTGTGCACACTCCTCGACCCCCGGTATAAGCATAAAGTGCCTGAAATGTTACCAAATTCCCGCAAGTCGGAAAGGATGGAGCATTTTAAGAATAAATTAAAAACTATGCTTACACAGCGTATAAGGGTGATGTCACAGCACCACGGGAATGTAACAGGGGAAGAGATGAAATTAATCCTCCTCCTCCCACGACCACGGCGGCAAGGACAGGATGCTTTCCTGACGTCTTGTTGATGGAGGACATGCGTACCTTTTTAATTCCCATACACCATCAGAGCCTATCGGGATCCAGCCTTAGAGAAAGACTCAACCGACAGGTAGCAGACTACCTAGCTTTAACTGCGGATCTCGACACTCTCAGGAGCGATGGACCCCTTGACTACTGGGTGTGCAGGCTGGACTTGTGGCCTGTGCTATCCCAATTTGCAATGGAACTTCTGGCCTGCCCCGCTTCAAGTGTCCTGTCCGAAAGGACTTTCAGTGCAGCAGGAGGTTTTGTCACTGAGAAGAGAAGTCGCCTAGGTCACAAAAGCCTTGACTATCTCACTTTTATAAAAATGAATGAGGGCTGGATCCCGAAGGGACTGACATTGGGCGATACATTTGAATAAAAAAGGACTGATCATGAGATGAGCTGGCTTGGGCTACTACTGGTACACAGGCTGGCCTTTTTTTTTTTTTTTATAAAGCCGGAGGACTTGCTTGACTTATCCGCCAACAACTAGTGTTCAAGCCACAAGCTTTTAGGGCACTTTATAAATGTTTTACAAACATCAGTTTTTCTGGCCGCTGCTACAGCAGTTGCTACAACACTACCCAAATTTTTCAGTCATTTGTACATTCCTAATTTTTCTGACCTCTGCTGCAGCTCTGTGGGTACAAAACTCAAATAAAAAAATAAGGCACATAACACTAGTGATTAAACTGTTACGAATTTTACAATTTAGCACACCACTCATATCTGGTGGACCATTAAATTGAACGCAAAATGCCACAAATTTGAAAAAGGAGGACCGACCAAGCATCTTTATCCGTCTCTTGGTTGCTCTAAATTATCTCTGTGTTCCATCTATGCCATACCTGTACTCTATTGTGCAAAAGTGTGGCATATGTGGTGTTTTATGCTGTTGTGCCTGTTGTGGGTCGTGGCACATGGTATAAAAAGGCTGAAGGAGAACGACCTGTAATGAGTGGCCCATCAAATTTTTAGAAAAATGTTCCTGGTTCCTCTCAATTATCTCTGGGTTTCTAAAATGGATGCCATACCTGTACTCGCTTGTGCAAAAGGATGGCATATGTGGTGGTGTTTCCTGCAGTTGTTTCTGTTGAGGGTGCTGGACCCTCTTATAAAAAGGCTGAAAGAGAACGACCTGGAGTGGGAGTCCAAGCATGGTTTTTGGGGCAATTTCACTTTTCCAAACAATTATCTGTGGGTTTCTAAAATCAATGCCGTACCAGTACTCTATTATTCAAAAGGATGCCATATGTTCTCTTTCCTGCTGGTATTTTGTTTGAGGGTCCTGGACCCTCTTATAAAAAGGCCTAAGGAGAAAGAGGTGTACTGGGTGTCCACTCAATTTTTTTTTCTATTTCACATTTGACCAAAATTATCTCTGGGTTTGTAAAATCAATGCTGTACCTGTACTCTATTGTTCAAAAGGATGCCATGCGTCCTCTTTCCTGCTGGTGTTTTTTTTTTTTGAGGGTCCTGGACCCTCTTATAGAAAGGCCGAAGGAGAAAGAAGTGTACTGGGTGTCCATCTAATCATTTGTTTGATTCAAATTCCCGGTTGCAACAAATTATCTCCGGGTTTCTAAAATCAATGCCTTTCCTGTAATCTAATTTTCAAAAGGATGCCATATGTCCTCTTTCCTGCTGCTGGTTTTGTTGAGGGTCCTGAAGCCTCTGCTAAAAAGGCCTAAGGATAAATAAGTGTACTGGGTGTCTAATCAATGTTTTTTTAGATTTCACAGTTGCAACAAATTATCCCCGGGTTTCTAAAATCAATGCCTTTCCTGTAATTGATTATTCACAAGGATGCCATATGTCCTCTTTCATGCTGTTGTTTCTGTTGAGGCTCCGGGAGCCTCTTATAAATAGGACTAAGGATAAAGAAGTGTACTGGGTGTCTAATCTATGTTTTTTTAGATTTCACGGTTGCAACAAATTGTCCCCGGGTTTCTAAAATCAATGCCTTTCCTGTAATCTATTATTCACAAGGATGCCATATGTCCTCTTTCATGCTGTTGTTTCTGTTGAGGCTCCGGGAGCCTCTTATAAAAAGGCCTAAGGATAAAGAAGTGTACTGGGTGTCCAATCAATGTTTTTTTCTATTTACCGGTTCATATAAATGATCTCTGGGATTCTAAAATCAATGCCTTAACTGTAATCAATTGTTCACAAGGATGCCATATGTCCTCTTTCATGCTGTTGTTTCTGTTGAGGCTCCGGGAGCCTCTTATAAAAAGGCCTAAGGATAAAGAAGTGTGCTGGGTGTCCAATCAATGTTTTTTTTTATTTCACAGTTGCAAAAAAATTATCTATGGCTTTCTAAAATCTATGCCTTACCTGTCATCTATTGTTCAAAAGGATGCCATATGTCCTCTTTCCTGCTGTTTTTTTTGTTGGGGGTCCGGAACACTATTCTAAAAAGGCTGAAGGAGAACGACCTGTACTGTACTGGGTGTCCAATCATGTTTTTGTTTTCAATTTCACGGTTCATAATAAATATCGTTGTGTAACTAAAATCAATGCCATACCTGTACTCTGTTGTTCAAAAGGATGGCATATGTGGTGTTTCATTCTGTTGTGGTTGTTGAGGGTCGTGGCTGTGGGACAGCGTATAAAACGACTGAAGGAGAACAACCTGTACAGCCTTGCTCCTCTTTTTAGGCAGGCCAGATCTTTGCATACATGCCCACAGACTCTGGGTCAGAACCTCTGCCTGCAACTGTTATACTCGATTTTGCGAAAGGAAGTAACCTTACCATTTTTCCCTGCATGCACGTATTGTTGTTATATTTTGGTGAGGGTAATCATGATGCCATGTAGACCACCACCACTGAGAGTCCTGGAAGTAACAGGGATGAGATGAAAGAGCTAAGAATAGTAGAACTTGAAACAACAGAGTTAGCCATGTGTGTTAGTGCAAGACCGCTTGGCTTTTTTTTGCCTTTGGGTGCGGCTATTCATGCAGGCCATATAGAGCTGCCACCATTCAGTGTTGTATCAGGTATTAAACTAATAAGAACAGTACTACCAAAATACAGCCAATGAAGGGCCTTATGAAGACTGAGCCAAGGTTGGATTGTAGTATTTGGTTAGGCTAATCATGATGGCCATGTAGACCACCACCGAGAGTCCTGGAAGTAACAGGGATGATGAGATGAAAGTGCTAAGAATAGTACTACTTGAAACAACAGAGTTAGCCATGGGTGTTAATCCAAGACTGCTTGGATTTATTTTTGTATTGGGTGCGGCTAATCATGCAGGCCATATAGAGCTGCCACCATTCGGTGTTGTATCAGCTATAAAAATAATAAGAACTGTACTATCAAAATACAGCCAATGAAGGGCCTATGAAGACTGAGCAAAGGTTGGATTGTAGTATTTTGTTCGGCTAATCATGATGGCCATGTAGACCACCCGTAACAGGGATGAAAGTGCTAAGAATAGTACTAATTGAAACAACTGAGTTAGCCATGGGTGTTAGTCTAAGACCACTCTGCTTTTTTTTGGGTTTGGGTGCAGCTAATCATGAAGGCCAGATAGACCTGCCACCATTTGGTGTTGTAACAGGTATTAAACTGCAAAGAACAGTACTACTTAACACAACCTACTTACCATGGGTCCCAGAGCATATGTTTGGTTATTATATTTTGTAAGGGTAATCATGCAGGCCATATAGACCTCCCCCGATAGGGTGAGTATGAGTAACAGCTATTAAAATGCGAAGGACATTACTAATTAACACAACATAGTTACCATGGGTCGCAGACCAAGAGCAGATGTCTTATTATTATATTTTGTATGGGTAATCATCCAGGCCATATAGACCTCACCAAATAGGGGGAGTTACAGAGATTAAAGTGCTAAGAATGGTAGTACTTAAAACACAACCTAGTTAAAATGGGTACCAGACCGCATGTCTTATTATTATATTTTTTCAGGCTAATCAGGCAGGCCATATAGAACACCCCCGATAGGGGGGGGGGGGAACAGGGATTAAAGTGCTAAGAAAAGTACTAATTAACACAAGCTAGTTATCATGGGTCCAACACCTTGTGTCTTGATGTTATACTTTGTCAGGGTAATCATGCAGGCCATATAGACCTCCCTTGATAGGGGGAGTAACAGGGATTACAGTTATAAGAATAGTACTACTTAAACACAACCTAATTACCATGGGTCCAAGACCAGATGTTTTATTATTATACTTTGTCAGGCTAATCATGCAGGCCATATAGAGCTCCAACAAAAGGGGGGGGGGTAAGAGGGATTCAAGTGATAAGAAAAGTTTTACTTAACACAACAAAATTACCATGGGTCCCAGACCGCGTGTCTTGTTGTTATACTATGTCAGGGTAATCATAACCGCCATATAGACCTCCACCAATAGGGGGAGTAACAGGGCTGAAAGTCCGAAGAATAGTACTACTTAACACAACCTAGTTGGGTCCAAGAACGCATGTTTAATTATTAGACTTTATCAGGGTAATTATATATCTAACAAATCTATCTATTTCTCTTCTATCGATTCTATCTAACTATCAATCTATGTATATCTATCTATCCTATCTATCAATCTATCTTCTGTCCGGGATGTTTTGAGACAGCCACTTGTGTTTCTGACAAATTTGAAGTAGGAGGACAGAACAATCATCTTCTTCCATCTCCCGGTTCCACAAATGAAGGCCATATAGACCTCATCTGATAGGGTGAGTAACAGGTTGTAGTAAAATGTTAAGAATAGTACTACTTAACACACCACGGGTCACAGACCGCATGTCTTATTGTTATACTCTGTCAGGGAAATTATATATATTTCAAATCCATTTATTTATATATCAAATCAATCGAACTATCAAACGTATCGATCAAATGTAGATTGCATCTATTGATCGATGTAATTCGTATCTATAAAATGTATATTACATAATTTGGTTGATGTCATTCGTATCTATAAAATGTATATTGCATCTTTGATTCGATAACATTCTTATCTATCAAATGTATATTGCATCTATTGATCGATGTAATTCGTATCGATCGAATGTATATTGCATCTATTGAGCTATGTACAATGTATCGATCATATGTATATTGCATCGATTGAGCTATGTTATCTATGTATCTATCTATCAAATCTATCTATCTCGTGGTTGTGCAAGTGGACTGTTTGCGGTTGATTGCGGTGCGTAGCACTTGGAGTTTGCTCTGTCACTGTGATGCGGCCGTAACCCTTACACTACCTGATAGATACAACATCATAACTGATGTTTTAAAGCACGTTATTGCAAACAATTTGGGAATGTTAGTTGATTTAGGCCCATTATGGCTTAAAAGCAGACTCTGCATAAACTATGTAATTTTCCATGGGAATTTTGCCAGGGATCCCCCTCCAGCATGCGACAGTCCAGGTGTTAGTACCCTTGAAACAACTTTTCCATCACTATTGTGGCCAGAAAGAGTCCTTGTAGGTTTTAAAGTTCGCCTGCCTATTGAATTCAATGGCGGTTTGCGCGGTTTGCGGGTTCGCGAACAATACCGGAACTTTGAGTCCGCTGTTCGCGAACCAAAAATTTTAGGTTC
Organism: Bombina bombina; assembly: GCF_027579735.1. Lineage (NCBI taxonomy): Eukaryota > Metazoa > Chordata > Amphibia > Anura > Bombinatoridae > Bombina > Bombina bombina. The sequence continues at coordinate 964,216,565 of NC_069503.1, forward strand.
GCGACATCACTACCTCCATGTTTGATAGAAAAATGTTGCACCAAAGGGGTAGGTGACTTGCCCACATTAATGGTGGACAAATGTTCCCTTATCCTCAATCTCATGTCTCTAGATGTTGAACCGATATGCTGTAAATGACACTGGGTACAAGTGATAAGATAAATCACATAGCTTTACTTACAGTTAACACAAGACTGTATCTCATACTCCCTCCAATTTACAGAAGAGATAAAGTTTCTGGTAACTTGTGTGTACTCGCATGGCTTGCAACGGCTGATGCCACATTTATACATCCCCAGATGTCTTAACCATGAACTGGTAGTTTTAGGGATCTTTCGCAATTGTGTGGGTGCCCAAGTTAAGGAGCCCAAAATTAGCATATTTCAAAATGTAGAGAGTTGCTATTTATATAGAAGTTCACAAAGATTCAGAAGTACAATGTTGTATAATATAATTTTACATACGTAGCATTATTGGGTATTTTTTGTTACGATACAGAGAGGGTTAAATTGTCCATAGCAGCCGCTTAATTCTTTTAATTAATTAAAATACTCACCCAATAGTAAAATACATTTTGCTTTTTAAATTGTAAGAGAAGGTTTAGCACACCAGGCTATGATTACGGCTCTCTAAGCCGAAACGCGTAAGCCTAGTGCTGCGCCGGCTCTAACACTACTCTGTAAGGTGCTTCACAGCATCGTTTTTAAACGCTATGAATAAAAGTTTGGATGTTTTAATCTTACATTTGGAGTGGATCGACTTCTTCTTTTTGCTTAATATGAGTATATACACATATTAACACATAAATATATATATTTATATATTAATATACATATATATTTACACTTTGCTGCCCATTGCTGCACGACTTACCCTCATTAGCTGCACTAGGTTCTCAGTTGTGTATGACGGCATGAGAACGAGGCTCCCAATGAAGCCTATGGCAGTGCACTTCTCTGCAATGGGTAAGCGATATTTTGCTCTACACTAATTTAGCTCTATATTTGTCATATTTGTTGTATGGTTAAATAACTAATAAAGTATGGGGATGGGCTGCTCCGCCCTAAAATGCCAGGGCCTATTTTTTATTCCAATCTGGCCCTGCTGGAGAATATATTAAACCACAGATAAATCAAACTGAATATTTGTGAGCAAGGTTTGTTCTTTGGTTATGAATTAAAGTTACAGTCTATTTACAGATGATACATATAAAATATTGCAGTACAAAAAAATATCTGGCAGTACAAAACAGAAAATAAGAGAACTTTTAAAGTCTCATAAATTGTATTGAAGCTGATCATAAATATTGATGATATGCTAAAAAGATATATAAAAATAAAAAATACATGTATTGATATTGTGGTGTTCTTTCACATTATTTATTATGATTAGTTATTTTTCCTTGAGAAAATAAGCAATTTGCAGAGAACTTCAGTTCTATAGATTAGATATATTTCTTGTAAACTTGAAAGAATACATCTATATGCTGTAATATTTGATTGTGAAAAATGCAGCTTGTAAAAAGGAACAAAGCAATACAATGGTTTTAGGTGCCAGCAGCAGATTTCATTTTCATAACTATTTTCTAACAATGACCGGATTCCAATCAGCTTAAATTTGCATAGAAAACATCATATAGCAGCTTCAGTATTTTTTTTTTATTTTTGACAGCAACATCCAGTTAAAAAGAAAAATAAACACAAATATGGGGAAAAAAACTACTGAAAAACTGAGCTATCTCAAGATATTCAAGGGGTTTTTCACGGTTTCTACTAATCTCCATAGAAGGAAAAGATTTATGGAAAAAGAAAAATTAAATTGAAAAATGTAATTGTATTTAATATTAAAGGGAGATTAAACTCAAAATTAATCTTTGATGATTCAGGCAGAACATGACATTTTTAAAAACTTTCAAATTTACTTCCAATGTCAAATTGTGCACAGTATTTTTATGTGTACGCTTTGTGAGTCATTGTCTCCTACTGAGCATGTGCAACAGTTTATGTTAAAATGGTTTTTATGGGAATAACAGCATTAAACATAGTACATGTCTTATATCATTGGTTACATCAATATTACATCAGGTGATTATACACAACCCTTAATGTATACAGCGTTTCCAAATTATCCTTGCTATCATGTATAGCTTTGTTACATAGTTTGTTCTTGGGACTTGGATATCTGACCTGTTGTAATTCTCATAAAAAAACGTTGTCCATGTACATATTTCTTATTACCATCAAACAGTAAACAAATAAACAGATATAACTTGTGGTCACTTAGAATTTTACAATCATTTGTCATTAATAATTCTTATAAATACTTCATTTTTTTAATTTATTATTCCTACCCTTATCTATGACGAAGGAGATTCCTCTCTAGCCGTGCTACTTTAATAATGTGCAACAGTTTATAGTACATGCAAACATGAGTCTGTGATTGGCTGATAGCTATCAAGTGATACAGGCGACAAGGAAATCAAAAGAAAATATATCATTTGTCGGAAAAAAATGACTGCTTATCTGAAATTAGGTCATAGCTTTGTCTTTGTATTGCTATATGTTAATTATGACCTATTAAATTTGCTTTGTTCTTATCTTATGCTTTGAAGAGCTCTCTAGATGTATAGCGGGTACATGTCTGGAGCACAACATGATTGGAAATAGTGCTAAGATGAAGCAAGATGGGGATGTTTTAGTCAACTATACAGTATATTACTGCGCTTTTATCAACCTTTCCTAGGAATGTTGTGTTGAGAGTTTTGGTTTGGGATACGGATGTAGTCCAGGCTCAAGTGAAGAAAAAAAAATAAAGGGGGGAAAGACATACTGAGAGAGGGAGAAGTGGGAACCATGAATACCCTGAGAGTTTGTATTAGACCTCTCATCTATAGTAGTTGAAGCCAGTCATTCCAGATCTCCCAGTACCTGTCCAAGTTATCCTGCATTTTATATACAAACTTTTCCATTCTGGCAAAATGATTCATCAAATTACGCACTTCTGCTAGTGGGGGAGGTTCAGTTTTCTTCCAGGCTCTCGCAATACACTGTTTAATGGCAGCCATAATATAAATTCTTTTTGTGGGCTCTCAAATTTTGTAATCAAATATATGAAAGAAGACTGCTTAGGGGAAAAGTGGCATATCTATATCCATGGACTTCAGCAATGATTAAATTTCACTCCAAAATGGTGTCAATTTTCAGCATGTCCACCATATATGTGTGTCGGACCCTTGCTGTCCGCACTGCCTACAGCATTGTGGAGAGGCGGAGCTATATATTTTAGCTAGTCTCGTGGGAACTCTATGCCACTTCAGCAGTACCATTACATACACTTCTAATACTGTCACACAATGGAGAGTTCTTTTTGTGAGGATAATCACTCTATAAATGTCTTGTTCAGGAATTAATAGGTACAGTTCAGGGCACCAGGCCTTAACTTGCCAGGGAATTTGTTGGGAATGATCTTTAAGTAATACATTATAATGGAATGTAAGGGGTTTTATTAAGCTTTCCCCCTCAATCCATCTCTCCTCCCACTTAGTGAGTTCCCTAAGATTCTGCTTCCGGAAGTTCCATGATTTTATTAAAATAAGTATCCTATGGGCTTCAAATCTAAGCCAAGAGGGAATCTCCTCTTGGATAGTGGAAATCTGAGCTACCGTTGTCATTATATTATTGACGTAGAGGTCTTCTGCTAAGACAATATTTAGACTCTTCCAATGCTCTATGTGAATATTTGGAAAGTCCCACAAGAGGCCTTTTAGCTGGTGAATCAGGGACGAATGTGATGCTATTCCTGAGTGATGTCTAAGATCATGCAATTTATTAATACTCTGCTTGACTATAGGATTATATATCCTCCTAGATAGGAGTTTGTGCTGCAGGACCTAGGTAACATTGGCTAGTGCCAATCCTGTCAGGATAGCTAGTTCCTCTAATCTGTACCAGCCCGGTCTCTCTTCTTTTTGGCGCCAGGCTGCTATATGAGATAGTCTAGCTGCCTCGTTATACAGAACAATGCTTGGGAAAGAGACCCCCTCCCCTTGAGACTTGTCTTTGGAGAGTTTTATGCGCTATTCTAGGGATTTTTCCTCTCCACACGTATCTGAGAAATACCTGATGGATCTGTTGTAGGATTCTGTGTAGGATATTCAGAGGGAGGCATCTAAATAAATATAAGACTTTTGGTAACAGGGACATTTTTAGCATAGCTATTCTCCCGAGCCAGGATATTTCTCTGTAATCCCATTTCACAGTGAGGGATTTGACACTGCCTACAATTTTTTAAAGCAGTTTTTTCCACTTACCTATAAATATTAATTCCTGGCATGTGCACAATTAAAAAATGAATTTAATTTTCAGTAACTTTATGGTTATCGTGTTTTTTTTAAAACAAAAAAATATGAACTAAGCATTTAAAAAAAACTTTAACTTTTAAATGTCATGCAAACCACACTGAAATACCACTAAATAAAGGCAAAACATTATTTTCAACAGGTCCAAGGTGTAAAATTTGAAAAACCCCAGTCATTTAAAAAACAAAAAAAAACTACTGCTTAAAGTTCAGTATCATAATTCCTCTCTATAGACAATACTCACTTCTTTAAGAAGATGAACAGAACAGGCTCCTCCCACAAAATAAAGTATAAAAGACTTATCCTACTCCCCCACTCAGACAAGATGATATAATATTATCCTACAGCACTGCGAGATCCCTAGTCAAATTCTAAAAAGGCAGTTTTTTGCTATACTTCTCCAATGGGTGTTGCCTGCATTTCTGTATGTAAAGGAGAGACAAGCCAAGTGCAATGGATTCTGCTGAATTTACACTTTCTGCTTTGTAAATTATATTATTTAGACTTCAGATTAAGTTTTATTACATTTAAACTTTCTATTTTATATTTTATTTCATATACAGCAGTGTATTTAGGATTGGTATTATACAAATTCTGTTTATGCTTTCTGTGTAACTTTAACAAATTATGATCATATGTTGTATATGTATGTGTATCTTTTACAAATTACATTGCACTTTGTATTATTATTTGTATTTATATTTAAAGGGATATTCCGGTCAAAATTTAAATGCACATAGATCAATTATGTCTTTGAATAGAAACATATTTGCAATATACATGTATTGACAAAAATGCTTCTAGAAAAGTTATCACTGTTTTTGTGTTAACATTTTTTTCTGCACATGCTTGTGAAGCATAACTAGATATTCTCAGTGCTTCAACAATTTAAATACTACAGTTGCTCAGATCACCAGTGGGGCTTGCTTCATGTCAGCATTTAACAAATTAAGACATTAACAGATGGTGCAAGCACCTTAGGCACTTTCAACAAGTGCTGTGTTTAAAATGCTGGTGCATGGTACATACTTAAACAATCTTTTCAAACAGTTATAGCTTGTATTAGGAGCATTTTTGCTAATACATGTATATTACAAAAATGCTTCTGTTCAAAACTGAAATACATCCATGTAGATTTTGACTGAAATGTCCCTATAAATAAAACTGAAAAACTGACAGCTTCAGTTAATCAGAGAGCATCATTATTGTATATGGGCCTGATAAGCTTCATAGGGGCAAACCTTACTGAATTCTGTAAGAATAATGGCAGAACCTAGAAGTCCTAGAGAGATGAGAGATGCCTCCCATAGAAAGTAATTAGGCTCTCTGGGATATGGAATTTTACAGGGGAGAGAGAAGTTAACTGGAGAACACCTGGGGCTGATATAAAGTCTCAGTTTGCAGCAAATACAAATGAAACTGAAATGTTTTCACTAAAATTTGAAGTTTCTGCCACTAGTTTAGTAAATATATTACTTCATCTGCAAACAACTGCCAAGATAATTCACCAGCTTGTTTAAAATGATTACAGCATTTCACAAAAATTGTGAGAGCGCTTCAGACATACCCTGAGAACGCCCCTGTTCAGCCCAGGGAACCCCCTGTCCCTCACACTTTCTAATGCTGTATTTTATTTTACAAAAGTGTAAATACAAAGTGCAAGCTCCCCACTAGCAAGGAAATGTACACTGGAGAGTTACAGGCATTTCACAGGGAGGGGTTTGTTCAAGTTGTGAACAGCACACTAGGAACGTTGTCACAAACAAGCTGCAACTGCTATACACAGGAAGCTTAATAGGACTCAAATTCTTATGTTCCTAATACATTGTTTGTTGAGATGCTTTGTGAACCGTGAGTGACATGTTGTTATTCTTATTGTTTTAATGTTTTAATGTAAAGGGGGTTGTTAATATATTTTAAAACAAGAAAGTTCCTATCATCCTGTTGATTATTGTATAGTGCCGTTATTTTACAGCTATAATAGCTCTAAAAGGTGTGAGTACCTTGCAGTCTCCTTTACATAAAGCCTATTCTCTACAATATTATGCTATGTGAATTTGTTTCTGTTTCCTTTGAGGATTCTATTCATCTGCTGGATTAGAGATGGCACAGACATGTAAAGGCAAAGGACATCTAGGTCCAAATTAAAGAAAAAGGACTACTTTTTTTCAAACACAGTGCATAAGTATCTTTGGTTTACTTTTATCACATTTTTGTTTACTTACGTATGTTAATAAACCTCTAGAATGTCTCCTGTAGCCATTCCAGAGTGTTTTACATATGTAAGATATGCAAGATAACCGACTGTTTGTTAATAGCCATGAACTAGTGTTAAACATGTCTGAAATGCCCTTTTGAGGACTTTGAGGACAAGTGCCTAGAGATGTTGAACTCCAAAAAGCCAAAACTGGCCTCAAAAAGTTGTTGAAAAGTGACTTCAAACAAGTACTGTGATCCGTGATGAATTTTTTGGCCCCTTAAGATAAATAGGGCTTTTATTGAGGATCCCAAATACCCATTTGCAAGTGTGGCAATCAGGCAAAAACATGATATTGTAATTGTTGCAAAATGGACAGAAAAAGAGCCAAATGCCACTGCTAGATAATGATTGAGGCCAATGTAAGTTGTTCTTTTAATGACATCACTTTTAGAGCTTACTATAGAAGCATAAGCTAACTTTAATAAGAATTAAATTAAACTCATTTATATTGCAGATGAACAACGTTTCTAGGTAGGGAACCTGTCCATCCATGTTTATGGCGAGTGAGGAAGCATCAGCTGACAGAATGTATGATTGCACAAGCATTTGTTTGTGCAGCCCCGCCCTCTCAGGAGGGTTCTGCTTGTCATTCACATTAGTTTGATATGTTTTAAGTCTGCCACCTTTTAGGGAGTTATAAAGTTGTGAGTTTATATTGCAAGTGCTCTGTAGCTGCATTTGCAATTACATAACTGAAGCCCAAACTCCCTATCATGCACTATTCATTATACAAACATACTTTAATTTGTTCAGTTAGTTATACTGTGTTAATTTTCTTTATTCATTCCATAATCTATACTAGTTTCTTTTCCATAGTACGCTTATTTAATTTCTTAATTCCCTGATTTATAGCACTTTTATATTACTAAACTAGCAAACTGTAAGCCCGTTTTAAGAGTTAATTTCCTCTACATGAAATTTCAAAACCATTTTTAAATGATGTTAGTTTCCACTCACGTTGCCATATGCTGATAGCAGTTATCTAGATAATGTGTAATTAACTTGACAGAGGATTTAAATTGATGCATTATTTTTTTCTGCAAAAATTCATCTCCATTATTTTTTCTGTTCTCCAGACTCCAAAGTTTTTAATTGGCTTAAAAGCATTTTTACCTAAATCACTAATCAAAGAACAGATTAAACTTCAACAAATGGATATAATTTCAAGCTAACTTTTAGAACTGATATTTCCTGTTAAATGCAAATCCTTCCTGATTTCAGTATTAATGTAATAGACCTTAGTTTATCTAATAATCTAATTTAGATATGATTTATATTTACTTTTCAAAATATGTTTCCAGCTTGTAACTCAAGGCAGCTAGATATGTATCCTACATCTGCCTCCTTTTTGTATTATAGAACTATATGCTCTTTGCTGTAGAGAAAACCCACTGAAAAAGTGACATAAAAGGTTGCAGCCTGGTACTATTCAACCCAAATAATGTCAGGAACAAAAGTGAACTAGGGGCTAAATTAAAAGTTGAGTGCTAAATTATCACCCGCCTGCAAACAGGCAACTTTGTGATAATTAATCAACCATTATAAGTGGCTGGGTATTGCTACCGCAAGCTCGAGGTATCAATTAATGCTTATAAAATTAACCAGAGAACAGATCTCTGGTTAATTTTATTAATATGCCCCAATTTCCCCCAAAATACTGTATAGTGTATTTTATTAAAAAATAAAGATAGCAGTATCTTTATTTTTTATTTATTTTTTTAAGGAAAAATTGTTTATTTCTGTTTAAAACATACATGTGTCAATAACAATACGATGATCATTTGCAAAACAAAGATTAACCCCTTAATGACCACAGCACTTTTCCATTTTCTGTCCGTTTGGGACCAAGGCTATTTTTACATTTTTGAGGTGTTTGTGTTTAGCTGTAATTTTCCTCTTACTCATTTACTGTACCCACACATATTATATACCGTTTTTCTCGCCATTAAATGGACTTTCTAAAGATACCGTTATTTTCATCATATCTTATAATTTACTATAAAAAAAATTATAAAATATGAGAAAAAAATGGAAAAAAACCACACTTTTTCTAACTTTGACCCCCAAAATCTGTTACACATCTACAACCACCAAAAAACACCCATGCTAAATAGTTTCCTGATTTTAGAAATACCCAATGTTTACATGTTCTTTGCTTTTTTTGTAAACTATAGGGCCATACATACAAGTAGCACTTTGCTATTTCCAAACCATTTCTTTTCAAAATTAGCGCTAGTTACATTAGAACACTAATATCTTTCAGGAATCTCTGAATAGCCATTGACATTTATATATATTTTTTTTAGTAGACAACCCAAAGTATTGATCTAGGCCCATTTTGGTATATTTCATGCCACCATTTCACCGCCAAATGCAATCAAATACAAAAAATCGTTCACTTTTCACAAATTTTTTCACAAACTTTTGGTTTCTAACTTAAATTATTTACAAACAGCTTGTGCAATTATGGCATAAATGGTTGTAAATTCTTCTCTGGGATCCCCTTTGTTCAGAAATAGCAGACATATATGACTTTGGCGTTGCTTTTTGGTAATTAGAAGGCCGCTAAATGCCACTGCGCACCACACGTGTATTATGCCCAGCAGTGAAGGGGTTAATTAGGGAGCATGTAGGGAGCTTTTTGGGGTAGTTTTAGCTTTAGTGTAGTAGACAACCCCAAGTATTGATCTAGGCCAATTTTGGTATATTTCATGCCACCATTTCACCGCCAAATGTGATCAAATTAAAAAAAACGTTAATTTTTTCTCAATTTTAGGTTTCTCACTGAAATTATTTACAAACAGCTTGTGCAATTATGGCACAAATGGTTGTAAATGCTTCTCTGTGATCCCCTTTGTTCAGAAATAGCAGACATATATGGCTTTGGCATTGCTTTTTGGTAATTAGAAGGCCTCTAAATGCCGCTGCGCATCACACGTGTATTATGGCTAGCAGTGAAGGGGTTAATTATGTAGCTTGTAGGGAGCTTGCAGGGTTAATTTTAGCTTTAGTGTAGAGCTCAGCCTCCCACCTGAAACATCAGACCCCCTGATCCCTCCCAAACAGCTCCCCCACCCCACAATTGTCCCCGCCATCTTAAGTATTGGCAGAAACTCTGCCAGTACTAAAATAAAAGGTATTTGGCCCTTTTTTTTTTTAAAAAAAAAAGCATATTTACATATGCTCACTGATCCCCCACCAAACAGCTCTCTAACCCTTCCCCTCTGCCTTAATGGGCGCCATCTTGGGTACTGGCAGCTGTCTGCCAGTACCCAGTTTTGTAACAAAATGTGCCTTTTGTTTTAAAAAATGCCCTTTTCTGTAGTGTAGCTTCCCCCCCCCCCCCGCCAAGACCAACCCCCAACCCCTTCCAGGTCCCTTAGATTACATTTTTAATTGGCCATTTATTATTTTTTTTTAAGCTTTTAACTTTTTTCTGTAGTGTAGCGGTTCCCACCCGCTCCTGCCCCGTGCACGCACACACCCGCCACCCCCCATGCACGCGCTCGCTCCCGTGCACGCCCCCGTAGATCCCACCCGCGATCCCACCCCCCTTAACTTCACACAGAGCACCGATGGCCGCCCACCCGCCTCCCACGTAAGCTCCCACCCACCAACGATACCGGCCATCGATGTCCGGTGCAGAGAGGGCCACAGAGTGGCTCTCTCTGCATCGGGTGGCCAAGGGGGGTTATTGCAGGATGCCTCCATATCGAGGCATCACTGCAATAACCGGAAAGCAGCTGGAAGCAAGCAGGATCGCTTCCAGCTGCTTTCCAGACCAAGGACGTACGCCACATGTCCTCGGTCATTAACTGTATTTTTTTTGAGGACGTGTGGCGTACGTCCTTGGTCGTTAAGGGGTTAAAGGCTTAGGCCTCATGTTAAATATAGAGTCCATACATATCTCAGATAAGTGAGTCCATAAGGAGTTGAATAGAGTCCAAACTGTAGAACCCCTTTGAAAGATGAACCAGTAAAGTTCCCAACATTGAGGGCCTTGCATTTTCACAATTTTTCCTTCTTTATTGTAACAAAATAACCAAAGTAAACTAGTAACAATAAACATTGAACAGTTATAATTTCCATGTGTCCATTAATTCTTGGTCGAAGCATACATGTATCTGTGTGTTTTCATCTAAACAAATACATCTGGTATCAACGCAATATGACCTTAAGGAGTATTAACATCTAAGCCTGGAATGTGAAAGTCTGTGACAACCCATAGAACACAACGTTGTCTTAGGAAAGTAGAGGGATTCGTCTTGAGTAGTCTGTATGTAGTTGATTAGTGTATACAAAGGAGTCGTGGTAGGGCCCTAAGTGGGTCTAGAATCCCACAGAAACAATATCTCTGCATGAGTGTCTAATTTGTTTATTAAAAGATAGTGATATCTTTCCAGCTTGAGATTGAGTTGTATCTCTTGTATCCACTGAGCTAGGGTGGGAATTGATTCTTTTTTCCACAGTCTTGGAATTAGTTGATTTGCACTGTTAATCATTATTTGTAGTAGTTTATAGTGTAGTTGTGAGTTAAGTTTGGGGCATTTGTGGAACAGGTAGATAGTCGGGTCGTGAGGCATCGAAGTGCCAATGGTGTTTTGTATATATGGTATAATAGATGTCCAAAATGCTTGAATTTTAGGACAGGACCACTAAATATGGAATAGCGTGCCCTCTTCCCTACACTGTCTCCAGCAGCGGTTAGAAGAACCAGGAAAGAGATGCTTGAGTCTCTGTGGTGTGAGATACTACCTAGTAAATAATTTCATGTTGGTTTCTATAAGTTTAGCCGAATGTGCCGACCGTTTCACTGCTGTGAAAATTGAATGCCATTCTGTAATTGGGATTAAAAATGGTAAGTCTCTATTCCAAGCTTTAGTAAATGTTGGTAAATTGGTTTCAATTGGTGTAGTCAATAGTTTATATGTACGAGAAATTGTGTGAAAGTTAGAAGAGGAAGAACTGCACAGTATCTCAAATTGTGTTCGCTGCCTATTTAGGTGGGATTTATGTGAGGACTGAAAGTAGTGGCTAAGTTGGAGGTACCGAAACCACATACTGAAAAATCCATTGCCCAAGGATTCCATGGAATGTCTAGGTAGTAAATTACCACCTTCTGTCAATACATAGGCTGGTAACAGAAGATGAATGTCCTTGGTACCTGTGGGGGTGAAAGTGAGTCCCGGTGGAAAGTTATCATTCTGTAGTATAGGTGTCAGTGGGGAGGGTATTGAGGACAAATTAGGGTGTGTTTTAACTATCTCTATCCATGTATTAAAAGTCTCATGTATGATTGGGTTATTAAGGTATTTGGTCTTGGATCAATATATATCAGTCCAACACCTAGAGCCCAATTGGGTACAACCGGAGTTTATGCTCAAGTTTAACCCATTGTTTATGATGATGCTCTTCAAACGAGCACCAATCTATAATTTTTGAAAGAAATATGGCGTTTCTCTATTCCCTTATGTTTGGGACCCCTAAGCCTCCCTGGGTGGTGTTTCTGTATAGGGTTGATTTGGCAATTCTTGGTGGTTTGGCTTTCCAAATATAAGTGTTAATGATTGATTGGAGTTTTGGGATCATGGATTTTGGGAGGGGGATGGGTACGGTCTGTAAAATATATAAAATCTTAGGGAGTAATGTCATTTTAGCTGGTCCTATTCTACCCAACTAGGATATAGATTTAGGGGACCAAGTCTCAGTGTTTGAGAGTATATGTGATGTTAGTGAGTCATAGTTGAGTTTGATTAACTCCTCTTGAGTTGGGGATAGATATATGCCTAAGTATTTAAAGGATTGAGTATTGAATGTAAATGGGGCAATATATTGGAGGTGTATTAAGTCTGTCTGAGTGACGTGAACTGGTAGAATGACTGACTTCTCATAATTTATAGAAAAATTAGACAAGTCTCCAAAGTCCTTGAGAATTGAGTGAGCCGCCTTGAGGGATCTTACAGGATTTGTGAGCGTCATAAGGAGGTCGTCTGCAAATAGGGCTAGTTTGTACTCTGAAGTTTTGATTTTAATACCTTCCACTAAATTTGAGGAGCGTAAAATAGCAGCCAGAACTTCCATAGAAGAGGGCAACCTTGACGGGTACCATTTCGGATTGGGAAGGGATCTGACAAGAGGCCATTGACCTTGATTTTGGCTGTAGGGACAGTATATAGTGCAGTAATTTTAGATATAAAATCTTTTGGTAAGCCAAATTTGTGTAAGGTGCATGTCAAAAACGTCCAATCCAACCGATCAAACGCCTTTTCGGCATCTGTAGAGATAAAAAGGGTTGGAATATTCTGTCTATTTGAATATTGAAGTAAGTGTAATGCCTTAACTGTATTGTCCTTGGCTTCTCTTTGTGGGACAAACCCTGTTTGGTCATTGTGAATCAGATATGGAAGTGATAAATTCAGTCGATTGGCCAAGATCTTGGAATAGATCTTGAGATCTACATTCAGCAAAGAAATAGGTCTAAAGTTTGATGGTGTATCTGTTGGTTTACCCGGCTTGGGCAGGACTGTAATAAGTGCCTCCAGCATGCTTAGTGGGAATGGATGTTCTGGGCCTATGGAATTGAAGAGTTGTAAAAGGTGAGGAAAGAGAATTGGTTTATAAGTTTTGCAATAGAGATTACTAAAGCCATCCGGCCCAGGGCTTTTACCATTCTTAAGTGACTGAATAGCGATGTCTAACTCCTGAGGAGTGATGGCTTGGCTTAGGAGCTGGAGGTGTTCAGGATGGACTTGTGGAAGTTGAAGTTGGTCTAAATATTTTTTGCATTTTTGAGCGTGTTCCTCAATGGGACGGGAAGGACATAGATTATAAAGTTTATTATAATAATTCCGAAACTCATTGGCTATTATTTTAGAGTTTGTGGTTTTTGAGGATGCATTAACCTTTAAGGACTGTACATAGGTAGAGGATTGCTTACTTTTAAGAGCTCTAGCCAAGAGTTTTCCCGGTTTGTTCCCTTGTGTAAAGTATTTTTGGCGCAAGAGAAAGGCAGTATTCTGAGCTTTAATATCTAGGAGGTCATTAAGTTGGAGTCTAGCCGCGTTTAACTTATTTAAAATATCTAAGTCTGTGGGGCGACGTTTGTGAGTGTAGTCTAGTTTGTTTATTTCTTGTGAGAGCGTGAGATATTTCTGTTTGGTTTGTTTGTTTTTAATGGCCTTATGCTTAATTAATATCCCTCTGATAACACATTTATGTGCTTCCCACATAATAATCGGGTTAGATACACTAGGGGAGTTGATATTAAAGTATTCCTGGAGGTCTTTTTCTATTTCTGAAGATATTAAGGGGTCTGACAACAGCAATTCATCAAGCCTCCATAGAAAAGGATGTATTGGGATCGAGGGCCAGAAAAAGGAGCTACTAACAGCTGAGTGGTCTGTCCAACTAGTAGGAATAATACGAGAATGGCGTGGATTTAATAAGGATAGGTTGTCGGCCATGATGTAATCAAGTCTGGAGTAGGATTTTTTTGGGTTAGAAAAAAACGTGTAACCACGTTTCTGTGGGTTTAGATGCCGCCAAGTGTCATGTAGGGTGAGTAGTGATAGGTTATTCCAAACCGAGTGTAGAGTAGTGCCCGGAAGTTTCAGGGTTTGGTTGGAACTATCCATTTTTGGGTCTAGTGGGAGGTTAAAGTCCCCCGCCAGTAACAGCGGGCCCTTTACATTAGTATGGAATTGGTAATATGCTGGAAGAAAAAGGCTTGGTTCGTGTTTGGAGCGTAGATGTTTACAAGTGTTATTGGTTTCCCAAATAATAGGCCGTATAAGCCCAAATACCTGCCTTCCTCATCTTGGTCTTTGTGTATAAGTTCAAATGGGATTGATTTGTGTATGAGTATACGAACTCCATTGATTTTTTTTTTAGTGTTACTGCTATGAAAATGATTTGGATAATGTGAAAAAAGAAAAAGAAAAGTATCTAGCTTCACTACCTTGTTTGAAATGGGTTTCCTGCAGAAACAGTATGCTGCCATTTTTATGGTGTAGGTCATGGAACGCTTTGGACCTTTTAAAGGGGGAATTTAGGCCCTTCGCATTGATTGTGAGTAAGGTAAACAACTGGTCAGGAATCTTTTGAGTCATTATGTCAATGTATTATGGAGTGAGTTTGGAAGGTATCTAATTAATAAGTCACGGTCAAGGATACTGTTCAGGTTGTATGTTTTGCATAGATGTGTTACATGGAATAATAATGCATAATAAAACAAAATAACATCAAACATAGTAATAACAAGTAGAACATTTTTGAACAAAAAATTAACTATCAGATAGTCCCTGCTTGAAATAGCAAGGATTGTGATAGAATATAGAATTCGTAACCTAATGTTACAATTCATATAGATAACTAAGAGTTCCTAAAAGAGGGCTAGTGGAGCCCCAGATTTTGGTAGATCATAAGTCCGTGAAGGCACATTGATAAATCTATCTAAAAAAAAATTTTTTTTTTAGAAGGCATAGTGCTACAATATTATTAAACACAAAACACAATATTATTAAACACAAAACTAGTAACAATAAATTAGGAACAGGGTCCCTTAGAAATCATGAAAAGGTTAGGGATCACAAAAATATTGGATCAATCTCACCCATTTTCTGAAGCACTTGCTGTAGTACTTTTCTGTCTCTTATGGGTTGCTGTTTGCCATGGTGTTCTTTGAGGTTTGGGAGCTGTGTGAGGTAGAGTATTCAGCTGTTTGGTAATAGGTGCAGATGTGTGGTTGTGGGTTGGAGGTGCAAGATTTAACTCTTTGCAGAAGTCTTCGATATCTCCTGGATCCATGCATGTTTTCCTCTGACCTTCCCATATCAGTTGTATATGGCAAGGGAAGCCCCATCTATATGAGATGTTGTGATTTCTTAGCACAGTGGTGAGCGAGGCAAATTCCCTTCTTCTTTGCAAAGTTCTTATGGAAAGGTCAGCGTAGATGGAGAGTGCAGATCCTTGGAAGCGTAGTGGTGAAGAAATTCTGGCTTGCTTCATGATGTTTTCCTTTTGTTGATAATGTTGAAATTTTATGATCACGTCCCTAGGTGGTAAGCCCTCCTTGGGCTTGGGTCTGAGAGCTCTGTGATATCTGTCCATGACAGGAGGTGTTGTAAGTGATGAACTTTGAAGGTCTTTGAACAAATCTTGTAGATAGGTGTGAAGATTTTCTGTAGTGATGGACTCTTGTATGCCTCTTATTCTGATGTTCTGTCGTCTGCTCCTATTTTCAATATCTTCCAGTTTATCTTGGAGTTGGGAAATGACAGTATTCTGAGCTTGTACATTCTGTATAAGGCCTGCAATATCTGACTGCTGTGATTCAGATTCTTCTTCAAGAAATTCCACTCTGTCTCCTATCTCGTGCATCTCTTTACGTAGCTCTGAGATTTCTTCTTTGATACAGGATTTCACCTGGGAAATGAGAGTTGTAAAGTCTTGCTTAGATGGAAGAGTCTCTAGAAAAGCTTGTGTGATTTGCATAGACTCTGGAGCTCTGGCTGCCATAGCAGTCTGGAGTTGTGGTACTGCATCCGCAGAGTCCATGGTCTCTGGAGACGAGTCTGGGTTTTCAAGTGGTTTGAATAATTTATTCATAGAGGCTGTAATACTGTGATGACTTTTGCTCACCTTATCCTGCTTTGCTTGTCTCTTTGGATACATTTCTGTGCTGCAGATTTTTTATTCGTCTGTATAACTGGGGCACTTTTATGTTAGTGCGTAGTAAAGTGATTTGAAGCAGGAAAAAATGTAGAAAAAGCAATGTTCATAATTTGAGCAATCCTGCAATAAGCGGTAGAAAACTGCCAAAATAACCCACAGCCAGGATTAATGTAATATGTAGGCCTGGAGGGGAATAGGTCACCCCATATGGATGTAAGTAGTTGCTGCTTGTTGTTCTCAGATGAAGGATGTATAAAAGTGCTGCATGATATGTGATTTGTGGTTATATTATATTTATAGCAGGCTTCTTTATCATGGTAGTATACAGCTCTAGTTAATCCTCACAGAGATGAGAACCTTGTATAGGCCTCATGTGGGTGATGTGTGAGGTACTTTAAAATACATGTCATGCTAGTTAACCTCCTGTAAATATATATATATATTAATACAAGCTTAATGTCATTATGATTCTGCTGAACAGAATTGATTTGATTACCTCCTCAGATGATTCCTCATGGTAAGAGCTGATCTTAGAGAGACCGGAGTGGACCGGTATAGGCCTCAAGATAGCCTGAAATCAGTAGAATGTAAAACTGGTAAACCGGTCAGGAAAAAGCAGATTCAGGTACCCTGAGGAGCCGTAGTGACCCTAAGAGGCATATAGAGAATGACCCAGGCCTTGTCCTCCTGTTTGCAGCAGTTTTGTGTTAGGCCCAAAATGAAGCCGGGGGCTGTAGTAGATGGCTGAGGCTGAATCCGGACTGGAAGTGCGATTGCGTCTTTTTCAAGTCGAATAAAGTGTGAGGATTGATCTTCAAGTGTTAGCATCCATAGCTAAAGTAAATTTCTTGTACCTTGTACACGGTTTTAGGAGTTTAATCTGGGGTTGCCTCAGGAGCTCACTCAAAGTGCAGCCATTCACCTTGATGGCTGGCTCTGCCCCTCCAGCATCTTTATTTTTTAATGAAATAATTGCACTAGGCAGTATTTTGGTGTTAAATATTGGACGGTGTCGGTTGTTAGATAAAATTGCGGTCTATGGGAACTTTGTGTTTCCAGTAAATATATATGTATATGCTTATATACATATATATATTTAAGTGTTTATATGTGTATATACACATATTAACACATAAATATATTTGTATATAAGCATATACATAAATATTTACACTTTGCTGTCATCGCTGCGCTACTTACCCCCTTGTGAGAGGTTCTCATGCCGTGTCTCACAGCATGAGAACGAGGCTCCTATAAGAGTCTATTGAAGAAAACAATCTTGTGAGCGCAATGCCTCCATGCAATGTGAAAGCAAGCTTGTGTTCGCATTGCTGACAACTTGTAATACCAGCGCACATTAGCATGTATTGGTATTACACATTGGAGCACAAATATTGCTTTCACTAAATTGAGATTTAGCGCTCCACTTGTAATCTGGCCCTAAATATTTAATCTCTTCTTCACAAAAGCACTTGATGAACAAATTTCAGCTACACCCATGATACACCACTGTTCAGCCCACTAGAGACGAGAAAACGAATTTTACAATAAGGAAAATAATATGCTTTTCATTTCATATTATAAATCGTATTATGAATACAAATATTTTTTTCCTGCATAATTTCAATACAAATTTTGATTCTTACATGAAATACAATTTTTTTTTTCACAATAATTTTGTTATGAATTTAGTGCATGTTTTATGTCAATATCTTAGAAATGTATTTTATAGAATTTTTAAATTACAATTTGTTTGAGAGTCCAATTGTAATGTATGCATCACCTTCACAAACGTAGATGCAGGGAACATTCACATACATAAATGCACCCCTTTGGCACACAATTCTCAAAGTAAAAACAGCTTTTATAGAATTACAGCAGAGGCTTCTTGGAACTGATGGAATTTTTTACTGAATCTCACAAGCCCAGAGCACATTAAAGAATTGGGCACTTGTTTTCAAGAGTTTGGGGAATCTTTTGTTTACATAATGAAAATTAGAAGGTCAAAGGGATAAATTTAGCATTTAATATCCTCATAAAATATTTAGGACTAGATTATGATTAGCTCTTAAACTCTTAAGCTAGAGTTCTAATTGTGCTTGAAGTAAACTTTTTGTTGCGTTCGTATTATGAGTTGAAAGTGAAAATATTGCGAATACAATAACCTATTCCCCCATAGAAGTCAATGGAGAAAAAAGTGAAAAAAAACACCCTTCTCGCACGCTAACCCAAACTCATATTCTCATGTGCGCTAACCCGACATGAAAATATGAATATTTCACATTGCAATGTTCTTCACATAGGAGAAAATGTTCTATTTATTCAAAAATACATATTTCTATATATGTATATATCTGATGGTATTTTGGTACAATATACTATATAGAACGCATTATACTTTTGCGTTTCATTTATAATCTTGGCTATTGTGTTTAATGTCCCTTTAAGGAGCTAATATTTTAATCAAGATATAGGGAAAATGCATTCCTACTGTCATACTTTTTTATGTGCTGCAAAAAAATCTAAATAAGATTCAATATAGAACGAAATAGGATACTTGTATCAGTCATCTACCATTGTTTTAGGTTCCTCTGCTTTCATTTCACATGAATGTGAAGTAATATAAAATAATAATAATCTCCAACATAGAAATGTGTCAGCTCTGATGTACAAACAACATTTCTGAAATAGTTATGATATTCAATTCTGGTTTCATTTGTTCCCATGAATGAATTTTTAACTACCTGAAATAAATAGACATAGGGGAAGCCAAGATATTGACAGAATAATGACAAAGATTTCAGTGTAAAATCATTTTGCTTCAGTGCTGTATGGAAATGAAATCTTACAACATTGTAAAACTCTCCATACCAATTCCTTTAAAGAAATGGTAAAAAGCATGAACAGGAAAAAAACAGCTATGTGACACTGTAAAGCTTCAGCATACCATTTAAACAAACTTTCCAATATACACTGAAGACTAAACATAGCAGCTTTAGAGGTAGATTGTATAAAGGCATATATATTTAAAAAAAGAACATGACACTCAGAGTAAATAAATTAAAAAAAACAAAAAAAACAATAAGCTTTAAATGGAAGGTAAAATAAAAACAAAATGTATGCTTACCTGATAAATGTATTTATTTTATGATGGTCAGAGTTCACAAGTCCATTACTCCTGGGAATACAACTCCTGGCCACTAGGAGGAGACAAAGATTCCCAAAACTCCAAGAATACTTGATGCACCCAACTTTCTTGTTAGTTAGTCTTACGTAAACCGAAGCAAGGAGAAATAGAAAGGTAGGAAAGAACAGAGACAATTAGGTGTAAACGTTGAACAGTCGCCAGAGAAAAATGAACTAGATTTAATGAAGTTGGACGGGTCTTGTGGACTCTCACCACCATGAAAGAAATTAGTTTATCAGGTAAGCATGAAATTTGTTTTCTTTTATAAACTTATACCCAAGCTTTGGCATCCATGAGTTATTTGGGAAGTATAAAAATACATATTTTTTTTAAATGGAAACACTGCCTGGAGAACTATCTTGCAATAGCTGCTGCAGAAGAAGCAAAAAACATCAAAGTGGTAGAATTTAGTAACAGTTTGTAAGTATAGCCATGTTGCTGCCTTGTAATAAAAAAAAATCAGCAGAAGCCTCATTTTTAAAAGACCAGGAAGTGGAAACTGATCTGGTAAATTGGGCTGTAATGCATTTTGGAGGAGACTTTCCTGGCTCCAAGTAAGCCTTGTGAATTAAAAACTTTAATCAAAATGCTAAAGTAACAGCTGTAGTCTTCTTGCCTTTACCTGGACCCAAAAAATCATGAACAAATTAGAATGTCTAGCCTGTAGATAAAATTTCAAAACTCTACCAACAACTAAAGCTTTTCTTTAGAATTTTGAGCATTAGGACAAAGAGAGGGAACTACAATTTCCCTATTGATGTTTTCTGAAGAAAGTACTTTTGGCAAGAAGTCAAATTAAGTCCTGGTGGAAAACCATATAAAAAGGCTCACAAGAAAGAGCAGACAATTCAAAAACTCTTCTGGCAGAAGAAATTCCTAAAAGAAACAATACCTTTCAAGACAGAAGCTGAATGTTTAAAGTATGCATAGGTTAAAATGGGGAGACCTGTAAAACTATTTAAACCAAATTAAAGGAGAAACTGGCTTAATGACTGGTTTCAATCTGACTGAGCAAAACTTTGAATGTCAGAAAGTATAGCAATTTTCTTGTGGTAACTGAAAGAGCAGAAATTTGTACCATTAAATAAGTGGATAAGCCCTTATTGTAATACTTGTAAGAACTGAAGTATTCTAGAAATCAGAAGATTTTCAGATTCAGAATTGGTTTGAAAGTTCCCACTTTAAAAAGTTTGGAATAAAAGCCCAGACCTTGTTCCGACATAGGAACTGAAACTATCACCCCACAAGTTCTAGATCCTGAATGTATTGAAAAAAGGCTTATGCCTTTACATTTCCTTGAAATGAGGGAAAGTAGAAACTTTCCCTTGGGAGACCTTGATATGAAGTTTATTTGGTATCCCTGGGAAACAATGTTCAAAATGCAGGGATTTTGAACAGACTGAACCCATACCTTCTGAAAAAGACCTAGCCTTCCCCCCACTAGAAGAGGATATGGATTGGGGGCCGTACCTTCATGCTCACTTAGTAGAGGAGGAGGCCTTTTTTGACAGTTTGGACTTTCCATTTGAGAGAAGTCTTCCATGAAATTCTGGAAGAATCATTCTTTTGCGAAGAAAAGGAATTTTGGTTCCTAGATTTACGAAGGAGTGAAAATGATTAAGGGCCCTGTATTTTTTATTATTATCAGTTATTTGTAGAGCGCCAACAGATTCTGCAGGGCTTCCCCTTGGACTACAGAGCAGCATGTATTATTACTACTGCTTATTACTAAAATAACTTTGGGGGGGATTATTTTACACCAGGGCCCACTGTTGAGTAGGTCTACTACAGGACAGATAAATGCAATTTCAATACACTACAGAAATAAATTCTCAACAGTAAGCAGAATAATAAAGAAAACAAAGAGAATACACAGGAGATTAGTAACAGATGTAACAATGGTGACTCTCACAGTTAAAAATGACAATTTAAGAACCAAATGTTTTCAACAATAACAAACTTAAAAGATTAAGGCCCAGATTACAAGTGTCACAGTAATGATATCACTATTTGTGATACACATTATCACTGGACTATCATTTGTGTGCAACTTGATATTTCATGTCCATGGTAAAGCATATTAACTAGAGAGTGCAACCTATATTTTCAATGGATATTGAGACCGCTCAAAATAGAGTTCATTACAAGTTGAAAATTATAGGTTGCACTCGAGCAAAAGCCAAATCTGTGTTACAATATTTATCATGGCTTGAGACCTGTAGTAAAGTGTAAGGGTTACAAATGTTTTTTTTTTAAGTAAAAAATATCATTTTAATTTTGTTAATAATGTTTTAAAGGGGGCGTGTCTGGGCAGCAGCCATGAAGCTCTTGTGGTTCCAATGGTAATCCGCCCAATTATCACCAAACTGTTACAGCATCTACAATTTATTTAGCTTGATTTTACTGCAGAAGTAGCCGCTGATAAAAAATATGTATTAAATATTCTATTTACATCTCAGGACCTCCTAGACCGAATCATTGAGCTCGATAGTGGCGGCTAAGTTTGGCTCAATATCCCCCCAGTTCTCTACCTGTGGAAATGCAGCAAACTCATGTTGCTGCTTGTTCTGCTGAGCTCTACACTAGTCATAACAGTTTGCTATGATGACTGCCCATATATCTCAAGATGAGGTGAGAATATTCCTGAATAACTACAGAGCCAACTTTATAACTGAACTACATGTGGCACTCCTTCTTCCTACCCGAGTCACATCTTTAAAAGTTCCTTACATGTATTCTGCTTCCCTACCTCTTGAGGATGATGATGCCCTGGTGCCCCGGCAGTCGTCATCTCTCCAAGACATATTTACACCCACCTTAGAAGCACCATGATTCAGACTTTTTCAGCCATGTCTGGTGAAGACTGCTGGCTTTGTCTGGAATGGTTAAACCGCAAACATCCTTGCTACGCTAGACAGTAATACTCAAGCAAGCAGATACCTCTGATCTCCTGGATGACTCTCACTCATCCAGATTGATCAGCTTTTTGGACCACTGTTACCTCCTAGCAGCATGTCTCCACTGTCTACAGCTAACAACAATCGACTTTCTGATCTACCACAATGCTGCATAAGTCTGAGACCCTTAGGATTACTGCCCTTTATCATCTTACGAAACAGCAGGGGACCTGCTTTTTTCTTTTTACAATATCAAAGCTGGCATTGGATGAATTCTCTGGCCTGCAAGGACTTATCTTTGATGACATGGGGTTCTCGCCTTACCTGTGGTTAAGTCGCATCTCTCACTCTACTCTAATGTAGATTATATACTGCACCTTTACACTGTTGATTTATGATGGCTACTTGGCATAAACATTAAACACAGTTTATGTAGTGCACCTCCAGATAAAAGAAATATTGTGTTTGAGTATTTATGCTCAAACGGTACCTTTTAGTAATGTGGCACTTAGACTAGCTCCTTGTTTTTATTTACTTTTGATGGCCACCCCTTACTATGTCTGCTACTTTTGTCATTTATCACTTAAAGCAGTTGCCTAGTGTAGAGTTCAGTTTATTGTTTTTATCATAGTGCAGATTACTCTTTTGGCATATCTATTGGGTTTTAAGAGTCCAAGAGTGACCCCTAGATATGCCCCTACTCCTCCCCCACTTTTGATTTTATTGCTTTTTTTGGTCCAAAAGTGGCCATGTATCCCATTGGAGGACCATCAAATTCTATAACAATCCTTTATGTACTATTTTTTCCAACGTGTTTGGTTTCTATGTTCTACATGTTGAATGTGTATGTTTGTGCCCCCTATAATTGGTTTAACAAGAAAACCAGCTCATTTTATACTTTTACAAAATGAGGTAGAACATATTATGCACAATTTTATCTAGTTTCATTTGATTACCGTTCATGCTTTACACATTATGGGCCAGATTGTGAGTGAAGCACTCATAATTAAACTCACACATGATCGTTAATTGCACTAGAAGTAAGATTTTTGCGCTCATCAAGTTGCGCTTGTATTATGAGTAAACAGTTTTAGCTCTTGCTGTAACTGACTAACTCGAAAATCCAAATTTAGAATATTGCACCTGAGATCTCATATCTTTGAGCCCTTATAACTTTTGTGTAATATTTTTTTTGAATAATTTTTATTAGATGGTGTTATAATGAGTGTACTTTGTAAAGTACTTTTGATGTGTTTTGTTCAACTCTTATGTTTGAATGTATGAAACAGTTGACCAGAGCTCTGATGTTGCGGTAATTATTCTAGCTTAAATCATGATTGCGTTTACATTCAACTAGTAAAACTAATGGTAAGCCTGATGAGTGATACACCTCTTACTGCTCGCTTTTTCGCTTCACTTTACTTTCTCTATGTTATGCAAGAGGGAACTGATTTATTGTAATTATATTTCTGGTATATCAAAATGATCTGTCTATATGTATCTTAATTGGAAACTCCTTGTGCTCTTGTATAAAGTGCATTTCATGTTTGTAACTTTGACTAAAATATCATGCTCTATTTTAAAGTTTCAGAAAACACATCAAAAGTATCTTACAAAGTACACCTACACCCATAAACTATACTATTAACCCCTAAACTGCCATCTCCTCACATCACAACCTCTAAAAAAACTATTAACCCCTAAACCACCACCTCCCCACATCACAACCACTAGATAAACCTATTAACCTCTAAACCGCCATCCCCCCACATCGCAACCACTAAATAAACCTATTAACCCCTAAACCGCCATCCCCCACATCGCAACCACAAAACAAATATTAACCCCTAAACCGCCACCCCCACATCAGAACCCTAAATAAACCTAACAACCCCTAAACCGCATCCCCCACGTTGTAACCACTAAATAAAAATATTAACGCCTAAACCACAATCCCCCTACATCTCAACCACTAAATAAAACTATTAACCCCCTAACCACCATCCCCCCGCATCGCAAAGTATTAAACTTATATATAAACCCCCTAACCTAACACCCCCTAACTTAAACCCAAATAAAAAAAAAACTAAATTAAAGTAAAAATAAACTAACTACCTTAAAAAAAAAAATCTTACTTGTAAAACAAAATTAAAATCTAAGCCTAAAAAAAAAAAAAAAACTAACATTACTTAAAAAAAATTACATAAAATAAAAAAATTATCCAAAATAGAAAAATGTATTCCTATTCTAATACCCCCCCCCCCAAAAAAAACACCCCAAAATAAAAACAAACTCCTAATCTACAAATAAACTACCAATAGCCCTTTAAAAGGCCTTTTCTGGAGCATTGCCATAAAGCTAATAGCTCTTTTACATAAAAAATTACCACAATTAACCCCTAACATTACAACCCCCAAAACTAAAAAATCCCTTTTCTATCCATTGCCCCGAAAAGTGCATTTGGATGGTCATTGCCATTAAAAGGGCATTCAGCTCTTTCTGTGCCCATTAAAAAATCAGAAACCTAATCTTACAAAAAACACCCCAAAAAAAAAAAAACTAACACTAACTCCAAAATTGGTACTCACCATTGATGAAGGGTGGCGCTCCATCTTCATCCTGGCAGGGCGGGAATTCCTCTTTATGTGAGCCACACACTGAAGATTGATTGCATGGTTCCCATTTTATAAAGGGGTACCCTTGCATCCCTATTGGCTGCAATAAAAAGAAAAAAACAACTGATTTTAATTTGTTCAAACAGATACTTCTTTCAATATAAGTTCAAAGAGCTTTTTCACTTTATACTTTTCAGGCAGGAAAATCAACATGCTTATTATGACGTTACCTATATGCTACATCACTAGAAAGTGATACAGCATTTGTGTAAAAGATCACTATAAAATATCACATGAACATCTCTAGGTAGACAAAGGAATATATTTCATGACAATTATTTTAAGCTTGCTAGAAAAAGTGCTTAGTAAACAGTTATTCTCCAACTACTTTTTTACTGTTATATGTATGGTGAAATAAACAGTCAATCAGCATCATCAGTGCTGAGTTTACAATTTTCTTAACTGTGACCTTGGGGGATTACACCATAATCTCATGAGATTTCATAGGAAACTTCCTTAAACTGAGGAGGTAAATATAGTGACAGTGCCTGCACATGGTAGATGCACGCTCCATTGTAAGTCCCAGGACAACCCTCCTGATTGGATGAGGAAAAAATGTCTTCCTTTTTCACATATTCATGTGATACTTTTTAGTTAGCTGTTTACAGATATACAGCGTCACTTTCAAGTGATTCAGCATTAATGTAGCATGTACCTTTAAACACTGCTTTTTGATACAACAATTTTTTACTACAATGCCCATTTAAGGCGCATTAAGACAGAATACAATTCTTGTACAGAAGTATTCTGACTACTCTTCAAATCTCCAAATATCCAAAGTAAGTACATTTTCATGCTTCTCATTTCATACTAAATAATAAACTTGATGTACGCTTTCAAAGCTTGTTTCAATAAGAACCAGTGTTAAGAAATAGGTTTATTTGAATAAAGAGAAAACCTTGCTCATGGTGTGTTTAAATGTCCATGTGTTAATGCATTTCGGCTGTTGTAGTTATCTCTATCAAGCAGCATAGCTTCATTGTGAGAAACAAGTTAATGGTTTTCATTGTGTGAATAGTCCCTTTTCTGTATATTTTTCAGGACTTATTTTGAATTAAGCTGATGTGATGTGATGTAACAATGCTATCAACGATTTATGCATATTAATATTTAATTATACTAAACTAAGTTGATCAGCAGAAAAAAGTTATTTAGCTGCCTAGTGCATATATCCATTGTTCTATTTCTGGTAGAAATTATTCTTTTTTTTATTTTTTACTTTGTTGTTCATTAATGTGTGACCACAGATTTATGCTCACTGAAATTAAATAGTACAATGTCAATTCAACAGCCTCTGAGTAACAAATTGAAACTGCACACTTTGTTTTGGCTCAGATATTGACATAAAATGTAACAAAACATGAGCACTGTGAATTTTGGCAAATGCTCTCGCGACTTCAGCCCCATAAATTGAACATTGGACAACTTATATTTATGGCTGGTCTTTTTGTGAATAGTTGCATAAAATCATTTGTTGCAAATATTTGGTCCATTGGTTCTTTGATAAATTGGTAGTGTGCTCATCTTATTAATAATATGACATGAACTGTCTCAGAGCCCTGATGAAAAGCCAATAGGGTTCAAAAGCTTTGTGTATATCAACAATGTCATTTGTTGGTATATTGACAGGTGTTCTCAGCAAGATAATTGTAGCCTTCCATACTTTTTTTCTGTGGGCAATCTCAGTATTTCATCCATTTTTTTTCATTTATTTTAAAAATGATTCTTCCTCTCACAAACATTTTAAACACAATTTTGACTATTACTATTTTATTCTAACCTGCATTTTGTTAAAACAAAGTTTGCTTTGAGACCTTTATTAATCTAGAACAAATAAAGTTAAGGAAGGTTTAAACCATGCAAATTTTATACAGAATTTCCCATTAAGTGCTGACTTCAATGAAACAAAATCAGAGAAAAAGTATTATTCTTTAGGGCAGTGAATTCTGTTTTGTTTTATATGTGCTTTAATGCACAATACATTTTCCTTAGTAGAATTTTTAAAGCAACCTTTCTAGACTTATTTTAAGGTAAAAACAGACAACCACTGAAAAAGAAAGGAAATAGATTGCTTTTCTTAAATGATGACAAATCTTTCTATTTAAATGGTAAAGCCATATGTTTCAGACATGCAAGAAAGAAAGTGAGCTGTAGTTCTCGATATACACCCTCATTTTTTATTCCATCAATCCTTTTAGTAAGTCGAACAACATATGGCACAGGCCCAGATCCTTTGAGCTGTCATATGTCAATCAAGGAACAAACGCAGTTTTTTTGCTGCCAAATATAAAAGCTTTTATTAGAGAAAACACATTTAAAATATGATGAATCTTTTGTAATCAAATTGTACTTTACAGTGATATGCTTGTCTTTATATTTATCTCTGTGATGATTATTATTAATATTTTGATTATACCATTACAAACATCTCTTGAGAAAAGAAAATGCAATAGATTAAAGCTTCAAGGTAAAAGACCAAGACAGACAAATAATAGTCTGTAAAGATCATGCTCTGGAAACTACCATTAAAATAATGACAAGAGAATCAATTGGAATGTTTTAGACATACATCAGTCCAAGAATAGAGTTTATGTTGTTTGTATTAATAATAAAGGACTTAAAGAAGACTTACGTTCACACTAGATTCAAATTATGTTTTTTTCCATTTTTTTACTGTCATTTGTACGGAAAAATAAATAAAAAATCTGTGATATGTGAAAGTTCAGTTTTTCAGTTCATCATATATATATATATATAGAGTGATGTGGTTAAGTAAAGAAAGACAATTCCCTTTCTCCAACATTGGTGTGTCCGGTCCACGGCGTCATCCTTACTTGTGGGATATTCTCTTCCCCAACAGGAAATGGCAAAGAGTCCCAGCAAAGCTGGTCACATGATCCCTCATAGGCTCCGCCCACCCCAGTCATTCTCTTTGCCGTTGCACAGGCAACATCTCCACGGAGATGGTTAAGAGTTTTTTGGTGTTTAAATGTAGTTTTTATTCTTCTATCAAGTGTTTGTTATTTTAAAATAGTGCTGGTATGTACTATTTACTCTGAAACAGAAAAGGATGAAGATTTCTGTTTGTAAGAGGAAGATGATTTTAGCAGACAGTAACTAAAATCGATTGCTGTTTCCACACAGGACTGTTGAGATGAAGTAACTTCAGTTGGGGGAAACAGTTAGCAGACTTTTCTGCTTAAGGTATGACTAGCCATATTTCTAACAAGACCATGTAATGCTGGAAGGCTGTCATTTCCCCTCATGGGGACCGGTAAGCCATTTTCTTAGTCAAATATAAAAGAATAAAGGGCTTAAAAAAGGGCTTAAAAACTGGTAGACATTTTTATGGGCTAAAACGATTGCTTTATTGGGGCATATTATGCAGATTCTAGCTAATAATTGGCATTATAATCTTGGGGAACGTTTAAAAAACGGCAGGCACTGTGTTGGACACCTTTTTTAGTCTGGGGGCCTTTCTAGTTATAGACTGAGCCTCATTTTCGCGCCATTACTGCGCAGTTGTTTTTGGAGAGCAAGGCATGCAGATGCATGTGTGACGATCTAAGAATCACTAAAAAAGCTTCTAAAAGGCGTCATTTGGTATCGTATTCCCCTCTGGGCTTGGTTGGGTCTCAGCAAAGCATATAGCTGGGACTGTATAGGGGTCAAATATAAAAACGGCTCCGGTTCCGTTATTTTAAGGGTTAAAGCTCTGAAATTTGGTGTGCAATACTTTTAATGCTTTAAGACACTGTGGTGAAATTTTGGTAATTTTTGAACAATTCCTTCATACTTTTTCACATATTCAGTAATAAAGTGTTTTCAGTTTGAAATTTAAAGAGACAGTAACGGTTTTATTTTAAAACGTTTTTTGTGCTTTGTTGACAAGTTTAAGCCTGTTTAACATGTCTGTACCATCAGATAAGCTATGTTCTATATGTATGAAAGCCAATGTGTCTCCCCATTTAAATTTATGTGATAATTGTGCCATAGTGTCCAAACAAAGTAAGGACAGTAATGCCACAGATAATGATATTGCCCAAGATGATTCCTCAAATGAGGGGAGTAAACATGATACTACATCATCCCCTACTGTGTCTACACCAGTTTTGCCCACACAGGAGGCCCCTAGTACATCTAGTGCGCCAATACTTATTACCATGCAACAATTAACGGCTGTAATGGATAACTCCATAGCAAATCTTTTATCCAAAATGCCTACTTATCAGAGAAAGCGCGATTGCTCTGTTTTAAACACTGAAGAGCAAGAGGGCGCTGATGATAACTGTTCTGACATACCCTCACACCAATCTCAAGGGGCCATGAGGGAGGTTTTGTCTGATGGAGAAATCTCAGATTCAGGAAAAATTTCTCATCAAGCTGAACCTGATGTTGTGACATTTAAATTTAAATTAGAACATCTCCGCGCACTGCTTAAGGAGGTGTTATCTACTCTGGATGATTGTGACAATTTGGTCATTCCAGAGAAATTATGTAAGATGGACAAGTTCCTAGAGGTTCCGGTGCCCCCCGATGCTTTTCCTATACCCAAGCGGGTGGCGGACATAGTAAATAAAGAGTGGGAAAAGCCCGGCATACCTTTTGTTCCCCCCCCCCCCTATATTTAAGAAATTATTTCCTATAGTCGACCCCAGAAAGGACTTATGGCAGACAGTCCCCAAGGTCGAGGGGGCGGTTTCTACTTTAAACAAACGCACTACTATTCCTATCGAAGATAGTTGTGCTTTCAAAGATCCTATGGATAAAAAATTAGAGGGTTTGCTTAAAAAGATTTTTGTACAGCAAGGTTACCTTCTACAACCAATTTCATGCATTGTTCCTGTCACTACGGCAGCGTGTTTCTGGTTTGAGGAACTAGAAAAGTCGCTCAGTAAAGAATCTTCGTATGAGGAGGTTATGGACAGAGTTCAAGCACTTAAATTGGCTAACTCTTTTGTTTTAGATGCCGCTTTGCAATTAGCTAGATTAGCGGCGAAAAATTCAGGGTTTGCTATCGTGGCGCGCAGAGCGCTTTGGCTAAAGTCTTGGTCAGCGGATGTGTCTTCCAAGACAAAATTGCTTAACATTCCTTTCAAAGGTAAAACATTATATGGACCAGATTTGAAAGAGATTATTTCAGACATCACTGGGGGAAAGGGCCACACCCTCCCACAGGATAGGTCTTTTAAGGCTAAAAATAAGCCTAATTTTCGTCCCTTTCGCAGAAACGGACCAGCCTCTAATTCTGCATCCTCTAAGCAAGAGGGTAATACTTCACAACCCAAACCAGCCTGGAAACCAATGCAAGGCTGGAACAAGGGTAAGCAGGCCAAGAAGCCTACCACTGCTACCAAAACAGCATGAAGGGATAGCCCCCGATCCGGGATCGGATCTAGTGGGGGGCAGACTCTCTCTCTTTGCTCAGGCTTGGGCAAGAGATGTTCAGGATCCTTGGGCGCTAGAAATAGTTTCTCAAGGTTATCTCCTGGAATTCAAGGAACTACCCCCAAGGGGAAGGTTCCACAGGTCTCACTTATCTTCAAACCAAATAAAGAGACAGGCATTCTTACATTGTGTAGAAGACCTGTTAAAGATGGGAGTGATACATCCAGTTCCAATAAGAGAACAAGGAATGGGATTTTATTCCAATCTGTTCATAGTTCCCAAAAAAGAGGGAACATTCAGACCAATTTTGGATCTGAAGATCCTAAACAAATTTCTCAGGGTACCATCGTTCAAAATGGAAACTATTCGAACGATCCTACCTACCATCCAGGAAAGTCAATTTAAGACTACCGTGGATTTAAAGGATGCGTACCTACATATTCCTATCCAGAAGGAACATCATCAGTTCCTAAGGTTCGCTTTTCTGGACAAGCATTACCAGTTTGTGGCACTTCCATTCGGATTAGCCACTGCTCCAAGGATTTTCACAAAGGTACTAGGGTCCCTTCTAGCGGTTCTAAGACCAAGGGGCATTGCAGTAGTACCTTACTTGGTCGACATCCTAATTCAAGCGTCGTCCCTGTCAAAAGCAAAGGCTCATACGGACATCGTCCTAGCTTTTCTCAGATCTCACGGATGGAAGGTGAACAAAGAAAAAAGTTCTCTGTCCCCGTCAACAAGAGTTCCCTTCTTGGGAACAATAATAGATTCCTTAGAAATGAAGATTTTTCTGACAGAGGTCAGAAAATCAAAACTTCTAAGCTCTTGTCAAGTACTTCATTCTGTTCCTCGTCCTTCCATAGCGCAGTGCATGGAAGTAATAGGATTGATGGTTGCAACAATGGACATAGTTCCTTTTGCACGAATTCATCTAAGACCATTACAACTGTGCATGCTCAGACAGTGGAATGGGGATTATACAGACTTGTCTCCGATGATTCAAGTAGACCAAAAGACCAGAGATTCACTCCGTTGGTGGCTGACCCTGGACAATCTGTCACAGGGAATGAGCTTCCGCAGACCAGAGTGGGTCATTGTCACGACCGACGCCAGTCTAGTGGGCTGGGGCGCGGTCTGGGAATCCCTGAAAGCTCAGGGTCTATGGTCTCGGGAAGAGTCTCTTCTCCCGATAAACATTCTGGAACTGAGAGTGATATTCAATGCTCTCAGAGCTTGGCCTCAACTAGCAAAGGCCAAATTCATAAGGTTTCAATCAGACAACATGACGACCGTTGCATATATCAATCATCAGGGGGGAACAAGGAGTTCCCTGGCGATGAAAGAAGTGACCAAGATAATTCAATGGGCGGAGGATCACTCCTGCCACTTGTCTGCGATCCACATCCCAGGAGTGGAAAATTGGGAAGCGGATTTTCTGAGTCGTCAGACATTCCATCCGGGGGAGTGGGAACTCCATTCGGAAATCTTTGCCCAAATAACTCAATTATGGGGCATTCCAGACATGGATCTGATGGCGTCTCGTCAGAACTTCAAGGTTCCTTGCTACGGGTTCCAGATCCAGGGATCCCAAGGCGACTCTAGTAGATGCACTAGTAGCACCTTGGACCTTCAACCTAGCTTATGTATTCCCACCGTTTCCTCTCATTCCCAGGCTGGTAGCCAGGATCAATCAGGAGAGGGCCTCGGTGATCTTGATAGCTCCTGCGTGGCCACGCAGGACTTGGTATGCAGACCTGGTGAATATGTCATCGGCTCCACCATGGAAGCTACCTTTGAGACATTACCTTCTTGTTCAGGGTCCATTCGAACATCCAAATCTGGTTTCCCTCCAACTGACGGCTTGTAGATTGAACGCTTGATTTTATCAAAGCGTGGGTTTTCAGATTCTGTAATAGATACTCTGATTCAGGCTAGAAAGCCTGTAACTAGAAAAATTTACCATAAAATATGGAAAAAATATATCTGTTGGTGTGAATCCAAAGGATTCCCATGGAACAAGATAAAAATTCCTAAGATTCTATCCTTTCTACAAGAAGGTTTGGAGAAAGGATTATCTGCAAGTTCTCTAAAGGGACAGATCTCTGCTTTATCTGTTTTACTTCACAAAAGACTGGCAGTCGTGCCAGATGTTCAAGCATTTGTTCAGGCTCTGGTTAGGATCAAGCCTGTTTACAGACCTTTGACTCCTCCCTGGAGTCTAAATCTAGTTCTTTCAGTTCTTCAAGGGGTTCCGTTTGAACCTTTACATTCCATAGATATTAAGTTACTATCTTGGAAAGTTTTGTTTTTAGTTGCAATTTCTTCTGCTAGAAGAGTTTCAGAGTTATCTGCTCTGCAGTGTTCTCCGCCCTATCTGGTGTTCCATGCAGATAAGGTGGTTTTGCGTACTAAGCCTGGTTTTCTTCCGAAAGTTGTTTCTAACAAAAATATTAACCAGGAGATAGTTGTACCTTCTTTGTGTCTGAATCCAGTTTCAAAGAAGGAACGTTTGTTACACAATTTGGACGTAGTCCGTGCTCTAAAATTCTATTTAGAGGCTACTAAAGATTTCAGACAAACATCTTCCTTGTTTGTTGTTTATTCTGGTAAAAGGAGAGGTCAAAAAGCGACTTCTACCTCTCTTTCCTTTTGGCTTAAAAGCATTATCCGATTGGCTTATGAGACTGCCGGACGGCAACCTCCTGAAAGAATCACAGCTCACTCCACTAGGGCTGTGGCTTCCACATGGGCCTTCAAGCACGAGGCTTCTGTTGACCAGATATGTAAGGCAGCGACTTGGTCTTCACTGCACACTTTTGCCAAATTTTACAAATTTGATACTTTTGCTTCTTCGGAGGCTATTTTTGGGAGAAAGGTTTTGCAAGCTGTGGTTCCTTCCGTTTAGGTGACCTGATTTGCTCCCTCCCTTCATCCGTGTCCTAAAGCTTTGGTATTGGTTCCCACAAGTAAGGATGACGCCGTGGACCGGACACACCAATGTTGGAGAAAACAGAATTTATGCTTACCTGATAAATTACTTTCTCCAACGGTGTGTCCGGTCCACGGCCCGCCCTGGTCACCACGGTATCATATGGTTTCTCCTATATATATTTCCTCCTGTCCGTCGGTCGAATGACTGGGGTGGGCGGAGCCTAGGAGGGATCATGTGACCAGCTTTGTAAGGATGACGCCGTGGACTGGACACACCGTTGGAGAAAGTAATTTATCAGGTAAGCATAAATTCTGTTTTTTTTTCAAAGTGTAGCAGACACTTGTATTAAATGTATATTGTAATATAAATTCTTGAACTCTACATAAATTAAAAAAAAATACAATATAATTACATTTGTCCCTTTTCCCTGTAATTTAAAGAGACAAACACAGGCAAAAAGAAACTGCTCTTTTGTGTTCTAACATTGTATTATTGAGGTTTTGCTTACATATAAAAGGTGTTAACACATAGTTAAAGTCAGTTGGGAAATAGCTGACAAAAAAGCATATGAACATATTCACCAAACACAAGCTACCTCCCAGCAGTGCTTTTGTGCACACAATCCTACCTAGGTATACTTTTTAAAAAAAAAAACAAATTACATTTAATAATAAAAGTAAATGCAAACCTCTTAACAAATGCATTGCTATAGTGTATACAGAAGTCATCATATCCATATATTGAAAAACCAAGGTTCCTTATTTTTCTATGAAAATAAAATTGTTTTACAAATAAATAAAATTGACATACTTAGTAAGGAAGAATCCCCTGTTATATGGGAACGTTAGAATTTGCACTCAAATAAAGGGACGAGTTGATGAAAGCAACACTATAATTTCTAGCTTCTCTGTTTGGTTACTTTATCCTAAAACAATCCTTGAGGTTTTGTGGGGGTCAGAGGGACTGGATTAGAGGCTCAGCAATACGACCTTAAAAGATCAAAGCTGCATGACCAACTTTTATTTCTAAGTATGTCTATTTAGTTTTAGTTTTAGTATGTTTATTTAGTTTTAGTATGTTTATTTAGTATGTTTATTTAGTATGTTTATTTAGTATGTCTATTTAGTATGTTAAGTATGTTCCGATCAGCCAATAGAATGCGAACTCAATCTGATTGGCTGATTGTCTCAGCCAATCGGATTGAACTTGAATCTGATTGGCTGATTCAATCAGCCAATCAGATTTTTCCTACCTTAATTACGATTGGCTGATAGAATCCTATCAGCCAATCGGAATTCGAGGGACGCCATCTTGGATGACGTCACTTAAAGGAACCTTTATTCGTCGGGAGTCGCTGGAAGAAGAGGATGGATCCGCGTCGGCTGCTTCAAGATGGTCCCGCTCCGCGCCGGATGGATGAAGATAGAAGACGCCGTCTGGATGAAGATGTCTACCTGTCCGGATGTCCTCTTCTTGCCGGATAGGATGAAGACTTCGGAGCCTCTTCTGGACCTCTTCTTGCCGGATAGGATGAAGACTTTGGACCCTCTTCTGGACGGATCGGTGATACCCGGCGTGGTGAAGATAAGGTAGGGAGATCTTCAGGGGCTTAGTGTTAGGTTTTTAAGGGGGGTTTGGGTTAGATTTGGGGTATGTGGGTGGTGGGTTGTAATGTTGGGGGGGTATTGTATGTTTATTAAATGCAAAAGAGCTGTTTTCTTTGGGGCATGCCCCGCAAAAGGCCCTTTTAAGGGCTGGTAAGGTAAAAGAGCTGTTAACTTTTTATTTTAGAATAGGGTAGGGCATTTTTTTATTTTGGGGGGCTTTGTTATTTTTTTAAGGGGGCTTAGAGTAGGTGTAATTAGTTTAAAATTCTTGTAATCTTTTTTTATTTTTTGTAATTTAGTGTTTGTTTTTTTTGTAATTTAGTTTAGTTGATTTAATTGTAGATAATTGTAGATAGTTTAGTTAATTCATTTATTGATAGTGTAGTGTTAGGTTTAATTGTAACTTAGGTTAGAATTTATTTTACAGGTCATTTTGTAATTATTTTAACTAGGTAGCTATTAAATAGTTATTAACTATTTAATAGCTATTGTACCTAGTTAAAATAAATACAAAGTTGCCTGTAAAATAAATATAAATCCTAAAATAGCTACAATATAATTATTAGTTATATTGTAGCTATATTAAGGTTTATTTTACAGGTATTTAGCTTTAAATAGGATTAATTTATTTAATAAGAGTTAATTTATTTCGTTAGATAAAAATTATATTTAATTTAGGGAGGTGTTAGTGTTAGGATTAGACTTAGCTTTAGGGGTTAATACATTTATTATAGTAGCGGCGAGGTCTGGTCGGCAGATTAGGGGTTAATACTTGAATTTAGGTGTCGGCGATGTTAGGGAGGGCAGATTAGGGGTTAATACTATTTATTATAGGGTTTTTGAGTCGGGAGTGAGGCGGTTTAGGGGTTAATACATTTATTATAGTGGCGGTGAGGTACGGTCGGCAGATTAGGGGTTAATAAGTGTAGGTAGGTAGCGGCGACATTGGGGGGGCAGATTAGGGGATAATAAATATAATATATGGGTCAGCGATGTTAGGGGCAGCAGATTAGGGGTACATAGGGATAATGTAGGTTGCGGCGGTGTACGGAGCGGCAGATTAGGGGTTAATTATAAAATCCAGGGGTCAGCGATAGCGGGGGCGGCAGATTAGAGGTTAATAAGTGTAAGGTTAGGGGTGTTTAGACTCGGGGTACATGTTAGGGTGTTAGGTGCGGATTTAGTAAGTGTTTCCCCATAGGAAACAATGGGGCTGCGTTAGGAGCTGAACGCTGCTTTTTTGCAGGTGTTAGGTTTTTTTTCAGCTCAAACTGCCCCATTGTTTCCTATGGGGAAATCGTGCACAAGCACGTTTTTGAAGCTGGCCGCGTCTGTAAGCAACGCTGGTATTTAGAGTTGCAGTGGCGGTAAATTATGCTCTACACTCCCTTTTTCGAGCCTAACGCAGCCCTTCAGAGAACTCTAAATACCAGCGTTATTTAAAAGGTGCGGGGGGAAAAAGACACGCGTAGCTAACGTACCCCTTCTAACGCAAAACTCTAAATCTAGGTGTAAATAATTCCTATTTAAAACTAAATACTTACCTATAAAATAAACCCTAAGCTAGCTACAATATAACTAATAATTACATTGTAGCTAGATTAGGATTTATTTTTATTTTACAGGCAACTTTGTATTTATTTTAACTAGGTACAATAGTTATTAAATAGTTATTAACTATTTAATAACTACCTAATTAAAATAAATTCAAATTTACCTGTAAAA
Organism: Bombina bombina; assembly: GCF_027579735.1. NCBI lineage: Eukaryota > Metazoa > Chordata > Amphibia > Anura > Bombinatoridae > Bombina > Bombina bombina. The sequence continues at coordinate 964,253,265 of NC_069503.1, forward strand.
TAAACCCTAACCTAAGTTACAATTATACCTAACACTACACTATCATTAAATTAATTACCTAAACTAACTACAATTAAATACAATTAAATTAAATAAACTAAATTACCAAAAAAAACACTAAATTACAGAAAATAATAAAATTATTAAAAAAATTTAAACTAATTACTCCTAATCTAATCCCCCTAATAAAATAAAAAAGCCCCCCAAAATAATAAAAATCCCTAACCTATACTAAATTACAAATAGCCCTTAAAAGGGCTTTTTGCGGGGCATTGCCCCAAAGTAATCAGCATGGCATCCTGAATGCCCAATAGCCTGCAGCTTACAAAGTACCAAGATACCAACCACTTAACAGGAGATGCCATCAGACAGTACTACTGCAAAGCAGACACCTGTTTTGCCCCAACATGCAGTGCAAGTTATGGGGCATCCTCTGGGCTTGATCAGGCAGTGAAACAGGCAGAAACGTATAGTATCAAGCTCCACCCTTAAATAGCTCTTAATATAGCACAACTCAAATAAGCAACAGATACAATATTAGAGGCTTTTCTCTCTCAGATGATTATACTTTTAAAGTAGTAATCTACTTTTTCAAAAAAGGAAATGCCTATCTACATCTCCACCTCTCCATTTGTTATGCTTACATCAATGCCAATTATGGGTGATATCATCAAGATGATCTTGTTTGCAATCTTTTGGAAAACACTTAGGCCTAGATTTGGAGTTCGGCGGTAAAAGGGCTGTTAACGCTCCGCGGGCTTTTTTCTGGCCGCACCATAAATTTAACTCTGGTATCGAGAGTTTAATCAAATGCTGCGTTAGGCTCCAAAAAAGGAGCGTAGAGCATTTTTACCGCAAATGCAACTCTCGATACCAGAGTTGCTTACGGACGCGGCCGGCCTCAAAAACGTGCTCGTGCACGATATCCCCATAGGAAACAATGGGGCTGTTTGAGCTGAAAAAAAACCTAACACCTGCAAAAAAGCAGCGTTCAGCTCCTAACGCAGCCCCATTGTTTCCTATGGGGAAACACTTCCTACGTCTGCACCTAACACTCTAACATGTACCCCGAGTCTAAACACCCCTAACCTTACACTTATTAACCCCTAATCTGCCGCCCCCGCTATCGCTGACCCCTGCATATTTTTTTTAACCCCTAATCTGCCGCTCCGTAAACCGCCGCCACCTACGTTATCCCTATGTACCCCTAATCTGCTGCCCTAACATCGCCGACCCCTATATTATATTTATTAACCCCTAATCTGCCCCCCACAACGTCGCCGACACCTGCCTACACTTATTAACCCCTAATCTGCCGAGCGGACCTGAGCGCTACTATAATAAAGTTATGAACCCCTAACCCGCCTCACTAACCCTATCATAAATAGTATTAACCCCTAATCTGCCCTCCCTAACATCGCCGACACCTAACTTCAATTATTAACCCCTAATCTGCCGACCGGAGCTCACCGCTATTCTAATAAATGTATTAACCCCTAAAGCTAAGTCTAACCCTAACACTAACACCCCCTAAGTTAAATATAATTTTTATCTAACGAAATAAATTAACTCTTATTAAATAAATGATTCCTATTTAAAGCTAAATACTTACCTGTAAAATAAATCCTAATATAGCTACAATATAAATTATAATTATATTATAGCTATTTTAGGATTAATATTTATTTTACAGGCAACTTTGTAATTATTTTAACCAGGTACAATAGCTATTAAATAGTTAAGAACTATTTAATAGTTACCTAGTTAAAATAATAACAAATTTACCTGTAAAATAAATCCTAACCTAAAATATAATTAAACCTAACACTACCCTATCAATAAAATAATTAAATAAAATACCTACAATTATCTACAATTAACCTAACACTACACTATCAATAAATTAATTAAATACAATTCCTACAAATAAATACAATTAAATAAACTAGCTAAAGTACAAAAAATAAAAAAGAACTAAGTTACAGAAAATAAAAAAATATTTACAAACATAAGAAAAATATTACAACAATTTTAAACTAATTACACCTACTCTAAGCCCCCTAATAAAATAACAAAGCCCCCCAAAATAAAAAATTCCCTACCCTATTCTAAATTAAAAAAGTTACAAGCTCTTTTACCTTACCAGCCCTGAACAGGGCCCTTTGCGGGGCATGCCCCAAGAAGTTCAGCTCTTTTGCCTGTAAAAAAAAACATACAATACCCCCCCCCCCAACATTACAACCCACCACCCACATACCCCTAATCTAACCCAAACCCCCCTTAAATAAACCTAACACTAATCCCCTGAAGATCTTCCTACCTTGTCTTCACCATCCAGGTATCACCGATCCGTCCTGGCTCCAAGATCTTCATCCAACCCAAGCGGGGGTTGGCGATCCATAATCCGGTGCTGAAGAGGTCCAGAAGAGGCTCCAAAGTCTTCCTCCTATCCGGCAAGAAGAGGACATCTTCTCCAAGCGGCATCTTCGATCTTCTTCCATCCGGAGCGAAGCGGCAGGATCCTGAAGACCTCCAGCGCGGAACATCCATCCGGACCGACGACTGAACGACGAATGACTGTTCCTTTAAGGGACGTCATCCAAGATGGCGTCCCTCGAATTCCGAATGGCTGATAGGATTCTATCAGCCAATCGGAATTAAGGTAGGAATTTTCTGATTGGCTGATGGAATCAGCCAATCAGAATCTAGTTCAATCCGATTGGCCGATCCAATCAGCCAATCAGATTGAGCTCGCATTCTATTGGCTGATCGGAACAGCCAATAGAATGCGAGCTCAATCTGATTGGCTGATTGGATCAGCCAATCGGATTGAACTTGATTCTGATTGGCTGATTCCATCAGCCAATCAGAAAATTCCTACCTTAATTCCGATTGGCTGATAGAATCCTATCAGCCAATCGGAATTCGAGGGACGCCATCTTGGATGACGTCCCTTAAAGGAACAGTCATTCGTCGTTCAGTCGTCGGTCCGGATGGATGTTCCGCGCTGGAGGTCTTCAGGATCCTGCCGCTTCGCTCCGGATGGAAGACCATAGAAGATGCCGCCTGGATGATGACTTCAATCGGATGGAAGATCCTCTTCTGCCCCGCTTGGATGAAGACTTTGACCGGATCATGGACCTCTTCAGCCCCCGCTTGGGCTTGGATCAGGACATCGGAGGAGCTCTTCAGGACGGATCGGTGAACCTGGTATGGTGAAGACAAGGTAGGAAGATCTTCAGGGGCTTAGTGTTAGGTTTATTTAAGGGGGGTTTGGGTTAGATTAGGGTTATGTGGGTGGTGGGTTGTAATGTTGGGGTGGGGTATTGTATTTATTCTTTTACAGGCAAAAGAGCTGAAATTCTTGGGGCATGCCCCGCAAAGGGCCCTGTTCAGGGCTGGTAAGGTAAAAGAGCTTGTAACTTTTTTAATTTAGAATAGGGTAGGGAATTTTTTATTTTGGGGGGCTTTGTTATTTTATTAGGGGGCTTAGAGTAGGTGTAATTAGTTTAAAATTGTAGTAATATTTTTCTTATGTTTGTAAATATTTTTTTATTTTCTGTAACTTAGTTCTTTTTTATTTTTTGTACTTTAGCTAGTTTATTTAATTGTATTTATTTGTAGGAATTGTGTTTAATTAATTTATTGATAGTGTAGTGTTAGGTTAATTGTAGGTAATTGTAGGTAGTTTATTTAATTATTTTATTGATAGGGTAGTGTTAGGTTTAATTATATCTTAGGTTAGGATTTATTTTACAGGTAAATTTGTTATTATTTTAACTAGGTAACTATTAAATAGTTCTTAACTATTTAATAGCTATTGTACCTGGTTAAAATAATTACAAAGTTGCCTGTAAAATAAATATTAATCCTAAAATAGCTATAATATAATTATAATTTATATTGTAGCTATATTAGGATTTATTTTACAGGTAAGTATTTAGCTTTAAATAGGAATCATTTATTTAATAAGAGTTAATTTATTTCGTTAGATAAAAATTATATTTAACTTAGGGGGTGTTAGTGTTAGGGTTAGACTTTGCTTTAGGGGTTAATACATTTATTAGAATAGCGGTGAGCTCCGGTCGGCAGATTAGGGGTTAATAATTGAAGTTAGGTGTCGGCGATGTTAGGGAGGGCAGATTTGGGGTTAATACTATTTATGATAGGGTTAGTGAGGCGGGTTAGGGGTTCATAACTTTATTATAGTAGCGCTCAGGTCCGCTCGGCAGATTAGGGGTTAATAAATGTAGGCAGGTGTCGGCGACGTTGAGGGGGGCAGATTAGGGGTTAATAAATATAATATAGGGGTCGGCGATGTTAGGGGCAGCAGATTAGGGGTACATAGGGATAACGTAGGTGGCGGCGATTTGCGGTTGGCAGATTAGGGGTTAATTATTTTAAGTAGCTGGCGGCGACGTTGTGGGGGGCAAGTTAGGGGTTAATAAATATAATATAGGGGTCGGCGGGGTTAGGGGCAGCAGATTAGGGGTACATAAGTATAACGTAGGTGGCGGTCGGCAGATTAGGGGTTAAAAATTTTAATCGAGTGGCGGCGATGTGGGGGGAGCTCGGTTTAGGGGTACATAGGTAGTTTATGGGTGTTAGTGTACTTTAGGGTACAGTAGTTAAGAGCTTTATGAACCGGCGTTAGCCAGAAAGCTCTTAACTCCTGCTATTTTCAGGCGGCTGGAATCTTGTCTTTAGAGCTCTAACGCTCACTTCAGAAACGACTCTAAATACCAGCGTTAGAAAGATCCCATTGAAAAGATAGGCTACGCAAATGGCGTAGGGGGATCTGCGGTATGGAAAAGTCGCGGCTGAAAAGTGAGCGTTAGACCCTTTAATCACTGACTCCAAATACCAGCGGGCGGCCAAAACCAGCGTTAGGAGCCTCTAACGCTGGTTTTGACGGCTACCGCCGAACTCCAAATCTAGGCCTAAGTGAGACAGATTCTTATGTCATTTTGGTATTCTGTAAAAAAACAGACATTATCGGATATTTCGGTTACAGAAAGGCAAATTATTTAAAAGGTAATAATACCATCAATCTTAGCTCCATTCAGTAGCTTAAATAAGTTGGATTGTACTTCTGAAAGGGGATTCTTTGACAACTTTTCATTTTGATTTCAACTTTTCATTTTAATTTCTATTGTTAAGTTGACATTTAACTTAATTTACATAGTATGATTCCTCTATTAGCATTAAATTCCTGCCCTTATCCACAGGCTTAATTATTATATTGTTGGTGAAACTTAAATCCCGCAATGCTTTTCTTTCTGCTGATGTCAAGTTATCACCTAATAACACCTTATTATCTAGTAGCTTGTCCAAGTCCTTTTCTACTGCTTTAAAAAACAGTTGACCAGCTGAGACTTGGGAAAGGGCATATAAGTAGAAGGGGGTGTGAAATTTGTTTTACTATCAAATTGAATTGTATTACTCTTATAAACACATCCTTCATTCTCATTCAGTAAAGATTGGAGAATGCCAAATGAGAATCTTCCATTCCGTTTAGCTTTTCCATACCAGACTTTTTCATAACATAAAGAGGTGTCTATCCTTTAACACTTCAAATGTATTTAGTCTATGAGTCGAACAAAAGGATAAACCTTTCTTTCACTGGCTTATGTGGGCGAAATTCAGCTTGACAAGTTAACAATCTGCAAAACAATCTGTACCTCCAATATTCCCCTCTGCCTTTCTGTTGTCTTGTGGGATACCTCCTCTCTTGTGTACATGTACTTACATGGGAGTTTTCTCTTCGGCCCAACCCTCTGCCTCCCCATTTACCTTGTGTCTTGGGCATACCATTTTTTGATTTGCTTTATGCATTTGTAATAATCAATCCTGCTTAGTTTGATTACTAGTATAGGTATGTAGCACAATATCAATTGAGAGTACTATTACTTGGTAAACCCATATGGATATATGTGCAGTTAATATAGATTAATGTTTCCCTACAAAAAGTACACACTAAAGTATTATCTGTATTATAGGAATCAAAATCAAATGCAATCTTAGAAATAAGCAGGCTTGTAATAATACAAAAGGATATAGGAATAGGTGAAACTTTCTTAAGAATAAGTAAGGAATAATTATAATATATTGCGTAACATGAGATATTGAACACACAGCAAGTAAGTCTTATCCAATGTAGTATTGATAGATTGTTATAATGGAGAACTTCTGCAGATATGATTATAGTTGCAAACGTAGTAATGTACCTTGAAAACTGTGAATGCGGTAAGTAAGGACAAACACTTCCGGGTTCTGTGGGCTGCGGCTGCAGCAGCAGCAGAGACACGCTGAAGCCAGCTAACAGTCAGCGTGTGACGTCACGATTCTCCGGTGCAGCAGAAATCAACATAAGGATAATATAACAGAACAAATAAGATTAACAGATAAGAGCTTCAATAACCGGTTATTCTTTATGGCAGCCACAGACTTGGTTGATAAATAATATGAGCTGATAAGTTGAAACAGGTAACGTAACTTCCCAAAATAAAGACAGTCTTGAATAAATGAAAAGTACTTGCCAAAGTAAGATGTTGCAACAGGCTGGAAATAAATATTAAATCCATAGTAGGTAGATCTTGAATGAGGTAACTTGAGTTGCTGAAAAGTTTAGATACAATATTAACCTTCCAGAGGTATCAGAGGCTCAGTGTTACTCTGAGGAAAATAACAAAATACTAAGCAAGGTGTGTTCAGTGAACAGGTGTTTTATGAGAGTAAGTAAGATATGATTGGTTGAATTCTAATTAAGGAAACAGTACACCCAAAAGCCTGACATGACTCCCCCCTCAAACAAGCTGATCCTCAGCTTGAAGTCTGGGGCGATCTGGATATCTCCTGTGGAATTGGGAAACAAGTCGAGGAGCATTAAGATTAGATGCGGGTTCCCAAGAGTCATCTTCCTCCGAGTACCCCTTCCACCTAATTAAATATTCCAGAATACCCTTGGAAAACCTTGAGTCAAGTACTTCTTTAACTTCATAGATTTCTGAGTCTTGGATGGAAGTGGTTGGTAGTAATTGGGGTGTGTTATTTCTAGTAGGAACGTATGGTTTGAGGAGGGAAACATGGAAAGTCGGATGTATTCTCATAGATGAAGGTAAATCCAGAGTGACTGCATTCTGATTTATTACCCTAGTGATAGGGAATGGTCCACAGAATTTTTGTGTCATTTTCCTACTAGGAAGATGTAGCTTTAGGTTTTTAGTTGACAACCATACCTGGTCTCCAATTTGATATGAAGGTGGTTGTCTGTGTCTCAAATCATAATAGTGCTTTTGGGAAGTCTGAGCTTTTGAAATGTTTTCCTTGATAACCCGAAAATTGTCTAGAAGTGCATTATTCCATTCATCTACAAGAGGAGAATTGGAAGGAGAAGTACTAACTGAAGTGATGGTTGGATGGTACCCATAATTTGCGAAGAATGGAGATAATTTTGTGGATGAATTGGTTAGATTATTGTAGGAAAATTCAGCGAAGGGTAAGTATGTTATCCAATTGTCTTGCTGGTAGGAACAAAAACATCGTAGGTACTCATCTAACCATTGATTGATTCTCTCAACCTGTCCGTTTGCTTGTGGATGAAATGCAGTGGTGTATTGATGGGTTATGTTAAGAGATTGACAGAGACTTTTCCAGAATTTAGATGTGAACTGGGAACCCCTGTCAGATATCAAAACTGTTGGTACCCCATGAAGCTGAATCACATGTTGTATAAATAAGTTAGCTGTTTCTGCTGAAGTGGGAAGCTTATGAAATGGAATAAAATGCGACATTTTGGTGAAACTATCAACAACTACCATGATGGTGGTATAATTCTTTGATGGAGGTAAATCCACAATGAAGTCAACTCCTACTTGTTTCCAAGGTCTGTCAGATGTTGGAATTGATATTAAAAGTCCATAAGGTAATTTCTGCTCAGTTTTGCATACTTGACAAGTAACACAAGTCTTAATATAATCTGAAACAGTTTCCTTCAAATGAGGCCACCAATATGTCCTTGTTATAAGTTCGATGGTGCGTGATTCCCCTGGATGTCCCGCTAAGGGTGAATCATGGTGATGTTGTAAAATTTGTTGTCTCAATTCTTTAGGAATATAAATCATATTCTTGTAGTAGTATAATCTGTCCTTCAATTCCAAAGGAACCTTAGTGTCAGTAGGTGAATTTTTTGAAGAGTTCTTTATATCAGTTAGAAAGTCTGAAGTTAATCCGATGAAGCGTTCAGGAGGAATTATAGCAGTAGGATTTTCGTTAGGAATAGGTTCGGATAGTTGTCGAGAGAGTGCATCCGCTTTTCCATTTTTGTTTGCTGGGCGGTATTGGATTTGAAAGTCGAATCTTGCAAAGTAGAGACTCCACCGTACCTGTCTAGCTGATAGAGTCTTGTTATTTTGCAGGTATTGGAGGTTTTTGTGGTCAGTGTAAATTATGAAGGGCATTTTTGCACCTTCTAGTAGGTGTCTCCAAAATTCTAAAGATTTACGGATGGCGAGTAATTCTTTGTCTCCTATTGCGTAATTCCTCTCTGCTGATGTCATACTTTTTGAAAAGTAGGAGATTGGATGTAGAGGATCTTTAGGTGTTTTCTGTTGTGAAAGTACTGCCCCAATCGCAAAGTCTGAGGAATCAACTTCCAATACGTATTGTAAATCAACATTAGGAAATTTGAGTATGGGTGCTTCTGTGAAAGTTTGTTTCAAGAAGTCAAATACTTTGGAATGACTTTGATTCCAATGGAATTGTTGGGTTGAACCAGTAAGTTGTGTGAGTGGTCTCACTATTGATGAAAAATTCTTTATAAATTTTCTGTAATAATTGGCAAACCCCAAAAACCTTTGGAGAGACTTCTTATCTTTAGGAGTTGGCCAATTTTTTACTGAATCAACCTTCTCGGTTTGCATTTGGATACCAGCAGGAGATATAGTGTAACCTAAGAATGAGATAGTGGTATTGTGGAATGAACACTTTTCTAATTTGGCATATAGTTTATGTGTTTGTAACCGAGCTAATACCCAACGTACATGTTTTATATGTTCTGGCAAATTGTTGGAGTAAATTAGGATGTCGTCTAAGTATACTACTAGACATATGTCTAATAAATCCCGGAAGATATCATTAATAAAGTGTTGGAACGTTGCGGGGGCATTACAGAGACCGAATGGCATCACTAGGTACTCATAGAGTCCATAGCGAGTTCTGAATGCTGTGAGCCATTCGTCTCCTTCTCTTATACGTATGAGATTGTATGCCCCACGCAAGTCCAACTTAGTAAAGATGGTAGCATTACTTAATCTTTCAATTAATTCTGGTATGAGAGGTAACGGATATCGGTTTTTTACCGTCCGTTTATTAAGCTCTCGGTAATCTATTATCGGCCTGAGGGAAGTGTCTTTGTTGGTTACAAAGAACATTCCAGCTGCTGTGGGTGAAGAAGAGGGTCTGATGAAACCCTTTCTAAGATTATCTTGTAAGTATTGTTTAAGATGTAATAACTCAGGGTGACTCAATGGATACAAATGACCAACCGGTAATGTTGCACCTGGAATTAATTCAATTGGGCAATCATAAACCCGATGAGGTGGAAGAGTTTCTGCCTCAACTTTACTAAAGACCTCTATGAAGTCCTGGTATGGTTCCGGTATTTGAATCTGTTCTAATTCTGTGTGTAGTATTTTATGATGTGGGAAGCATGTATTTTCACAGAATTTTGATTGGAAGGCAACAGTTAAAGTAGACCAATCAATATAGGGGTTATGTGTCTGAAGCCAGTATAACCCTAATACAATAGGGAAATGAGGTGATGGAATTACATCGAATGTTATATATTCAGTGTGGCCATCTTCAGTAATAACTAATATAGGTACTGTGTTGTGAGTTATAGGACTATTTGCAATTACAGAGCCATCAATAACTTTGATTGAAACTGGTGTTTTCTTTAATACAATAGGTATTTTATTTTTCAATACAGTAGATTTGTCTATAAAGTTTCCAAAGGCTCCAGAGTCAACGATGGCAGAAGTAGCCAATCTATTAAGGTCCCACTGCAAAAGGAGAGTTAGTTTGCAATAAGAAATTTGTTTATCTAGACTTTGAGTATTGTTAATATGAACAAACTTACTCTTTTTATTTTTTTGTAATGTTGGACAATTCATAACTGTATGACTGGGATTTGCACAATACATACAGAGGTGATTAGTTCTTCTTCTTATCCTTTCTTCAGGGGTTAATGGTCCACGAATAACTCCTATTTCCATGGGGGTGACATGCTCCATTGGAGGTGATTTTATGTGTGCAGAGGTGGACATAGTGGCTTTAAATGTTGGATCTGAATAACCACGTTCAGCTTTGCGTTCCCTGAGCCTCCGGTCAATTTGGGTTGAGACTTTTATTAATGCATCCAGGGTACTTGGAAGCTCTATACGTGCTAGCTCATCCTTGACAGGATCAGACAGTCCCAATCTAAATTGGTTTCTGAGCGAAACCAAACTCCATGCTGAGTCTGATGCGTACAGCTTAAATTCAGTGGTATATTCCTCCACTGTCTTTTTTCCTTGTTTTAAACTCCTCATCTTTTGTTCAGCCGTTAGTTGAATATCAGTATCTCTATATAGCTCATCCATGGCTTGGAAAAAATTTGTTAGTGAATCTAGTAGAGGGTCATTTGTTTCACACAAATGATCTGCCCAAATTCTGGGTTCAGATCTTAGAAAAGATATTGTAGACAAAACCCTTACCCTGTCAGTGGGGTAAGTTTTTGGTTTTAAATTGAAGAGCAGGTAGCAGGCATTTTTAAACTGCCTATAGGTTTTCCTATTACCATTATATAATTCTGGCAAGCTTATCTGTGGTTCAGAACTGGGGGTTTGTTGTTCTTTTACCTCCTTTATAAGCTCTCTGAGAACCTGATTTTCTAGTTGTAAGTCCAAGATAGCCTGTCCCATTTTGTCTACCTTTTGACTCAGGTTATAGACTACTTGGGGAATTTCAGCAGGTTCCATTTTCTTTTATGGCTTAGTATTATGTAATAATCAATCCTGCTTAGTTTGATTACTAGTATAGGTATGTAGCACAATATCAATTGAGAGTACTATTACTTGGTAAACCCATATGGATATATGTGCAGTTAATATAGATTAATGTTTCCCTACAAAAAGTACACACTAAAGTATTATCTGTATTATAGGAATCAAAATCAAATGCAATCTTAGAAATAAGCAGGCTTGTAATAATACAAAAGGATATAGGAATAGGTGAAACTTTCTTAAGAATAAGTAAGGAATAATTATAATATATTGCGTAACATGAGATATTGAACACAAAGCAAGTAAGTCTTATCCAATGTAGTATTGATAGATTGTTATAATGGAGAACTTCTGCAGATATGATTATAGTTGCAAACGTAGTAATGTACCTTGAAAACTGTGAATGCGGTAAGTAAGGACAAACACTTCCGGGTTCTGTGGGCTGCGGCTGCAGCAGCAGCAGAGACACGCTGAAGCCAGCTAACAGTCAGCGTGTGACGTCACGATTCTCCGGTGCAGCAGAAATCAACATAAGGATAATATAACAGAACAAATAAGATTAACAGATAAGAGCTTCAATAACCGGTTATTCTTTATGGCAGCCACAGACTTGGTTGATAAATAATATGAGCTGATAAGTTGAAACAGGTAACGTAACTTCCCAAAATAAAGACAGTCTTGAATAAATGAAAAGTACTTGCCAAAGTAAGATGTTGCAACAGGCTGGAAATAAATATTAAATCCGTAGTAGGTAGATCTTGAATGAGGTAACTTGAGTTGCTGAAAAGTTTAGATACAATATTAACCTTCCAGAGGTATCAGAGGCTCAGTGTTACTCTGAGGAAAATAACAAAATACTAAGCAAGGTGTGTTCAGTGAACAGGTGTTTTATGAGAGTAAGTAAGATATGATTGGTTGAATTCTAATTAAGGAAACAGTACACCCAAAAGCCTGACAGCATTTGATTCCCAGTCTGATGCATCAGTCCCAGAATCATAAGAAGCCCTGGTTGATTTATACACATACACTTTTATTTTTTTTGTAGTCATTTCAATCATGATACAGTTTTCGACATGTATGTGATTTCATTTCTGCTTGAAGTCTAGATACATCAAAGTTTATCTCATCATTTAGTTTTTTAAAGTTGGGATCTTTTCAAAATAATTGACCACCTTTAAAGCAGATTCAACCTCTACCTTCAGGGTTTTATGAAGCCTTAACAATAAGTGCAGTATTGGTTCTTCAATAACGACTGCTTATATAGTGAGTCTCCAAATGAACGTAATACACAGAGACAATTATCAGCACACACTTGCTTATGATGTTCTTTACTGACTGCGGACTTGAGACATATCATATGGAATGAGCCAGTATTGAACTAAAAGTTTGGAACTCATACAAAATGCTTATACAAAAATAGAATATATCCCCACTTACATATGTTCTATGGCAGATGCAACTTATCTTTTAAGCAGCTTGTTGCTCTAACATATTAACTATTTTTTATGGCTTATAAGTAGCTATAATTGTAACACTTTTTTGCTTGGCAGTGGTGATGTACCGAACTTTGTAAATCTTTTTGATTTTGCTGTGGTTTATTTCTTATTGGAAGAATTTATACATTTTAATATATTTTTATATTAATAAATAGTCATTGTTTATTAAAAGAGTTCTGAATTTCCTTATGTTTGTCAGGTATTTATTATTTCAAACTATTTCATCCTATTTTTTTTAAATTAATTATGTATTTAAAGGGACACTAAACTCAAATTATTTTCTTTTGTGATTCAGAAAGAGCCTGCAATTTTTTTTTTAAACTTTTATTTAAATCCAGCATTATATTGAGAAAAAAAGAAATCAAATTACAAATTTTGCGCCACGCAGGGCTTGATGTTACATATTACAATTAATGTAGACAATACAAGAAAAATAAAAAAGTTGTCAGTATTTCACAGAATTATACCAAAACATAGATTCTAAAATAAATTATATTCTCTGCTGGAGTCTTTTCTTTCCCTTTTTATTCCATTCTCTCATTCATTACAACAAATTAGACCTTTTACTATACAGTAATCTGAAAAAAAACGCATACAAACAACAACAAAAAAAGAGAAAAAAAAAAAAAAAGGGGGGGAGAGGGAAGGAATCTTGACCCACCAGTTTGAGGCTTGAGCAGAGCGGATTACCAAACCCCCAGCAAAACTAGCTCTGAATTTCTGAAAGGGTAAATCATCTATTCTATCTCCTTTGGTGACAGTGTTTTAATAAGTACTGACCATTTTTTAAAGAAACCTTCGATATCTGTTTCCTTTTCCATATTGGTATCTTTTTGCTCTAGTATACACTGTTTTTTTAGACAGTTTTTAAGCTCATTTATACTAGGGTTCCTACTTCCTTTCCATTTCTTAAAAATCAAGTACCTTGCCGCTAAGATAATCATATTCACTATTTTATTATACATCCGCAGATTTTTAGTCGCGTCCCATAGAAAAATGACATCAGCCACTTTAAATTTTAAAGGGGAAATTTTTAATACTTGATTGATCCAGTATTCAATCTTAAGCCAAAAGCATTTGATTCTGGGACATTCCCAGATCATATGAATGAGATCTGCTGATAAAAATGAACATTTTGGACATTTACAGAAATTAATGTTCCCATATCTAGACCCCTTCTTCGGGGTATAGTAGGTCCTATATAATAGCTTTATATGAGTCTCTCTCCATGTAGCTGATAAGGTAATTTGTAAGACTTTTGAAATGGAAGCATGAATTTTACTTACATTTATATCCTCTTGAGGTATTATTAAATTCCATGCGGTTAATAAGTTTCCTAAATTCTTTTCCCCTTTGTTAGAAATTAAGAATTGATAACATGGGGAAATTGACATAAATCCGTTCCTTGCTAACACAAGCCAGTTCTCCAACTTTCCCAGGGACCAATTCCAGCCCGATTCATTTACCATCTTGGAGATAAAATGCCTTATTTGTAAATATGCAAAGAATTCTTTGTTACAAAGGTTAAATTCTCGTTTCAAGTTCTCAAACGTTTTAATGCAAAGTCTATTCGTATCTATCATCTGAGATATATTATACAAGCCTAAGGTGTGCCAGTTCTGAAAAGAAACCGATTGTAGTCCCGCTTGAAATTTAGGGTTTCCTTTAATTGGCATATAGTCAGAAATGCTGCTTTTGATGGATAATATCTTACAGATCTTCCACCATGCTTGTAAAGGATACATTAACATTTTGAGTCTTTTGATTTCTTGGGGAATTAATTTGATATTACAATGTATTAAAGCTAAAGGAAGAAAGGGAGAGCTTACACTTTTTTCAAGTTCATTGTTTATTGTATAATCTTTATTTAAAATCCAGTCAACCACTATTCGAGCAAGAAAAGCCAGGTTCTATAATTGTATTTCTGGCAGTGCCAATCCCCCATACTTTCTAGGCAACGATAGTTTCAGTAGCGATATTCTGGGCTTTTTGTTCTGCCATATAAAGTTTCTTATCATGCTGTTGATTTTACCAACATCCTTCCGTTTAAGCATTACTGAGGTATTCTGCAAAATATATAATAATTTCGGGAGAAGTATCATTTTGAATGCAGCAATACGCCCTGAGATTGAAAGTGGAAGGTTCTGCCATACTTTCATACTATCCCTGATCTCGTTCATCACTGGTATTATATTAAGATCATAAAATTGATCTATGTCAGGTGATATTATTATCCCTAAGTATCTGAAAGATTCAGAGACTCTGAAGGGTATATCTAAAAGGGAACCCGAGGTCTTTCTGATCCAGAGTAACTCCAACTTGGACGCATTGATCCTGTAGCCCGAGAAGGATCCAAATTGTTCTATAATTGACATAATTATAGGTATATTGTTTTGTGTATTGGAAATGTATAGAAGAATATCATCAGCGTACAACGCAATTTTGAGCTCTGTTTTACCTATTTTTTTACCTTCCATTTGATCCCTTATCATTATTGCCAGAGGTTCAATTGAAATATCAAAGAGAAGAGGAGAGAGGGGGCACCCCTGACGCGTCCCTCTTTCAAGTGGTATCTCGAGAGATAGAATATTATTAACAATTATCTTTGTATGTGACTTATTATATATGTTCTCAACAAATTTAAGAAAGTTTCCCTTAAGACCAAATTTAACTGGAGACGTGACCAGATGATCATGATGAATTGAATCAAACGCTTTCTCAGCATCAATAGAGACAATTGCTAAATCTGAGGGATCCCCCTCTCTCCCCAATCCCACCTTCTCTGCAAGCTTAAAATAGTCTATTATAACTAAAACTTCTCTGACTTTTGCTGATGAGTTCCGTTTCTGCAGAAACCCTGCTTGATCTTTATGGATTATTTCAGGGAGTACCAACTGCAATCTTTTAGCTATAATGGAGGTCAGAATTTTGTAGTCAGCATTCAATAGTGCTATGGGCCTATAGGACTCTTTATTGTTAGGATCCTTCCCGGGCTTCAAGATAAAAGTTGTATAGGAGGCACAGATTTGAGGAGAAACTGCATTCCCTTCTGTATAGATGTGATTAAAAAGCTTACTCAGGGGTGGAGCGATCAATGGCGTGAGAATTTTGTAAAATTCGTTGGGCAGTGCGTCCGGTCCTGATGCTTTACTTAATGGGAGATCTTGGATAACTTTTAAGATTTCTGCCTCAGATATTGGAGAGTTTACTATTGTCATCTTTTCACTATTAAGTGTCGGATGAGTGATTTTACTCCAGAATTCTTCGGATTTGACCTTGTCTCAATTTTTCAAGGAGTAGATCTTTCTAAAATAGTCTGAGAAAATATTAGAGATATCTTCCGTATTTATATGGATTTTCTCTTTATGATGGAGTTTATCTATTAATGGGGATCTTCTTTCCCTTCTCATCAAGTTAGCCAATAGTTTTCCGGCTTTATTCCCATGTTGGTAGAGTCTTGCCTGAAGCTTTAACTCCTTCTGTGTCTCTTTATAAATTTGGAATGTATCTCTTTCACTTTTTGATCTGTTATACTTAATCCAGTTTTCTTGAGAATTATTAAGTAAATAATTATTATATGAGTTAATTACTGATTTTGTCACTTCTGTCTCTCTCATCTTTAGTGATTTAAGTCTATTAGCACTATATGAAATGATTTCTCCTCTGAGAACTGCCTTTGCGGCCTCCCAGAAGATATTCGGACGATCGACGTAGTCTTTGTTTATCTCCGTGTATTCTTGAATTTTCTCTTTCAGCCAAATTTTAAATTTTAAGTCATTTACCAACCATACAGGAAAGAAGAAGCGACAAGATCCTGATTTGGAGTTTTTATATAAAATTTCTATTGTAACAGGACTATGATCTGATATGTTGATAGGGAAGATTTTAGCTTTAATTTGCATTTTACAAAGTCTTTCGTCGATAAGAAATAAGTCTATCCTAGATAGAGTTTTATGAGCTCTGGATAAACAGGTATAGTCTCTTACCTCTGGATTCTGCAATCTCCATATATCCCTTATTAATAGATTTTGAAACATTTTCTTAAACATTTTGGTTTCCAGATTATCTTGCTTGTTCTTCCCTGCCATTGGCTTCTGTCTTAACCTGTCTAATGGATAATGTGGAGCCATGTTAAAGTCCCCGCCTAAAATTAGATATCCTACTGATTTTTGCCTGCAGATTATCCCAGAATATTGGGTCAAACACATTGGGTGCGTATAGATTGCAGAGTGTATATAAAGTTCCCTCTATTTTTAGTTTTAGAATTACATATCTCCCTTCTGGGTCTAGAATACTATGAAGAATTTCATAATTAATATTTTTTCCTAACAGAATTGCCACTCAAGAGCTGGCAATTTTAAGCAACTTTCTAATTTACTCCTATTATCCATTTTTCTGCATTCTCTTGGTATCTTTATTTAAAAAGTAGAAATGTAAAAGTTAGGAGCTGGTCGATTTTAGGTTCAGCACCTTGGATAGTGCTTGCATATCAGTGGCTACATTTAAGCCACCAATAGGCAAGCATAACCCAGGTTCTGAACCAAAAATGGGCTGGGTCCTAAGCTTTACATTCTTGCTTTATAAATAAAGATAGCAAGAGAACAAAGAAAAATTGATAATAAGAGTAAATTAGAAAGTTGCTTAAAATGACATGTTCTATCTGAATCATTAAAGAAAAAAAAAATTGGGTTTAGTATCCCTTTAAGGGTATGCAGCAATCATATTAAGTATATCTAATAGTAATATGCCATAATATTTTACTTGAGTGCTACAAAATGTTGCCCAGGTCTACAAAAATTTGCGATGCTATGCAAATGAATGAAAATAATAAATTATGTTTTACTCTCATTTTATTGTTTACAATTATCTATTTTATCTGTTGTGGTGTATTACGTTATTTACAAATCGCTCCTTTACTTTTTTTTGTCATTTGAAATAGTTGACTTTGCCTGTTGTATCCCCACCTATACAGAAAATGTCAGTACTTAAAGGTACATGAAACCCAATTTTTTTCTTTAATGATTAAGAAAGAGCATGCCATTTTAAACAGCTTTCTAATTTACTTATATTATCTAATTTGCTTCATTCTCTTGATAGCCTCTGCTGAAAAGCATATCTAGATATGCTCAGTAGCTGCTGATTGGTGTCAGCATATAGATGCCTTGTGTGATTTGCTTCATTCTCTTGATAGCCTCTGCTGAAAAGCATATCTAGATATGCTCAGTAGCTGCTGATTTGTGTCTGCATATAGAAGCCTTGTGTGATTGGCTCACCCATGTGCATTGCTATCGCTTCAACAAAGGATATCTAAAGAATATATCTAAAGAATGAAGTAAATTAGATAATAGAAGTAAATTGGAATGTTGTTTAAAATTGTATTCTCTATCCGAATCATGAAAGACAAATTTGGGGTTTAGTGTCTCTTTAAATAATAGTTTTAGTAAAGTTATGTAAACAAGAAGGTTTTGATGAAATCATGCTCCCAGTGGGGGCTGTGACAGAGAGGTATTAAGATGTTAATTTTTCGATTGTTTTCTCTAAGGCCCTGATGACTGAAAATGCTGCAATGTGCCAATATTATCAAAAGGGATTAGTTGCAGAATTGAGATTTCCTGTGAAATATTTAAAACGGCTGACATCAGTGTCTAAAGGCAGTATCAAGAGGTGTCTTACTATACATCTCAGTGTGTGGCGATGCTGGCGATATATACAAAGCAGCATCGCCACCTACATTTAAAGGGACAGTCTACTCTAAAAATGTTTTTACCATAATGTGTTTCCAATGACTTGTTATACCAGCTGCAGAGTATAAAATGTATGATAAATTGCTCCTTTGTGTTTATTTTTGTATTTGAAATAGCTGTTTTTGTTCTGTGAAACCACAACCCATCAAAATGGGTTGAGCTTTCAGGGTATTCCGTTTACCTTACACACACTTGCTTATTTATATAATATCTGTCTGTAAACCAAAGCCCAATACTTAGAGAGAACAATTGCAAAGTAACATTTTATAGCTCATCTCTCCTCCAAAAAATAATAAAGGCTAAAAAAACAAGGGCCCTCTTCTTTTTTTAATCAGCTGAAATCCAAACGATCTTGGCGAAGAAAAAAAAACCATGTAGACCAAAAATAAAAATGAGGCCAAAAAAAACCTAACAAAAAACAGGGGTCCTCTCCATTTCTTCATTAGATGTAATCCAAACGATCCTGGAGCAGGGAAACAAACAAACATGCAGGACGAAAACATTTAAGGCTAAAAATAAAAAAGGGTGCTCTTCTTTTCTTTAACAGATGTAATCTAAAAGTCAATGACTGCTCCTCCAGCCCTTGGTGGCTCCTTCAGTCCTTGACAGTGGCTCCTCCGGTCGTTTGGTCGTCAGTGGCTCCTCCAGTCCTTAGGTTGGCGGCTCCTCCACAGCAGCGGTTAATAAAACTTTATAAGAAATCAGACAATCTAGTCAAATATCTTTTAATTTTGCTAAATAAATGTGGTATACAATTAACCCTTTCATGACCGGGTTAATTTGTCTACATCGGAACAATTTAAATGCACATAGATTAATTACTTCTTTGAATAGAAACATATTTGCAAAAATGCTTCTATTAAAAGTGATCACTGCTTTAGTGTTAACATTAATCTCTGCCTGTGCATGTGAAGCATAGCTAGATATTCTCAATGCACCAGCATTTTAAATACTGCAGCTGGTCAGATCTCCAGTAGGGACTTGTATCATGTTCGCAATTAACAAATTGAGTCATTACCAGATGGTATAAGCTCCTTAGGCTCTCTGAACAAGTGTTGTGTTTAAAATGATGGTGCACGGTGCATACTTAAATACACTTTTGAAACAGCTATAACTTTTATTAGAAACATTTTTGCTACTAAAAAAATGTTTCTATTCAAAACTAAAATGCATCCATGTGGATTCCATTTTTGGCTGTAATGTCCCTTTAAGAGCAATGAATGAAATACCATTCTACAGAAGTATAACATTGTTGAAACTGTCATAAATACAACTAGAAGAAATCCCCATAGTTCCTGTTTTATACTTCATCCAATTTTAAGAGTCAAACATGTGTACTGAATTTAATCTTCAGCATTTAATCACCAAGAGAAGATGCCAGAAAATAAGAGAGCAAAATTGTGCTCATGAGTCATATGCATGAATATGACACATCTTTCAAAGGAAATAAAGGAAAACAATGCATGCGGTGTGAAAAGAAATTGGCATCTTGATTTGTATTTCTTAGCAATTTCACATCATATTCATGAGCAATTACATCATCAAGAACCTTGATTGCTCCTAATTCTCTATGTTATCACTGTGCTTTCTGTAAGCAAAGAAAAAAGACAGCACATCTGATCCATTTGCAACTACCCTTGGTATATCATCCCTTTGTTAATATAATTAGCACTAAAGAAATTCAGACTTGATACATTACATACCTAAGCAAAGCACAAAACTGACTATTGTTTGATATGTGGATAATAACAGCAAGAAAAAGACAGGTTAGATTGATCAAGCAATTCTTATCAATTAGTTTAAGTCTGTTTCTGAGGTTGTACTTCTGAATCATTTCTTTTCATATATTCAAGACTGAAAGAGAAAAAGCAAATAAATATTATTACTTGAAAAAAAATACAGATTTAGAAATATATATATATATATATATATATATATATATATAGACCAATAGAATACTCCCAGCACTGTTTCTTTAGGAAAACATCCTTTATTGAAGAACAGCTGTTGTTTTATTCTTTGATTCTTCAATAAAGGATGTTTTCCTAAAGAAACAGTGCTGGGAGTATTCTATTGTTCTGTTTGTACTCTGAGGGATTGCAGGACCCTTGTTATTCCATGTACTCTAATCAAAAACGGGACAGAAATTAGTTATACAGTGCTGTACCTCTAATCATTGATTGTTATTTTTATATATATATATATATATATATATATATATATAAACACACACATATATTTAAGGAATAGGGCCCTCAGTAGCTCCTGTATCGTTGTTGTACTTTTATCCTTTGCACCCAAGGACAGCACTGCACAATTTGTTGACATTTTATAAATAAAGGTGGCCCTCGGTTTATGCCGGTTCAATTTGCGCCGTTTCAGAGTAACAACCTTGTTTTTCAGTCATGTTACTGCTATTGAAAAGCAGTGCACTAATTAAAATAGCCAGTAGATGGAGCTGTCCACTTGTGTTGAAGCAAAGTTATGCAATTTAGCAGACTGAAATGAATCTGTGTACACAGAACAGACCTTAGCTATCGAGTAACAAGATCTAGCAGCCACTTCCCTATTATCTTCCTGTCCAGCTGCTTGAGGTGAGGGTGCCTAAGTGCCTATTCATCACTCCAGATTGAAATGCATAGAATAGGTGCAGACCCAATATTATCTAACATGCTAACAATGCACAGAACTGTTTGCAGAAAAATGCAAGTAAAATTTTTTTTTTTATTCATTAAACTTAGTTTGATGATACAGTCTGTTGTGTGAGTATTTAATTAGGTTTATAATGCTGTTTAGCATTTAAAGTCTTCATTTCAAAGCTTTAAAAATAATGTATTAGGTGTTACGTATGACAATTTTGAAAGGGGCCTGGAATTTAACTGCCTCACTTTCCATTGACTTACATTATAAACTGGGTTTCAATTTACAACGGTTTCGATTTATAACCTTTCCTTCTGGAACCTAACCCCGGCGTAAACTGAGGGCTACCTGTATATACATACATAATCACACACATACATTTATTTTTCTCTTGTAATGTTTGGAATTTTTTCTTTCTTTTTTTTTAAATATCAATTTGTTTCCATTGGTGATATGTGTCGTTGTTTTTGGTATTTAGTAAAAAGGAAACCTTAGTGCTTTATTATTTTTTGGGATTATTCCAGTAAAAAAGATGTGCAAAGAGCCTGACATACATTTTATTAGTTTGTTTTATATTCAATACATTTCCAGTAAATTAGCAAACAGTTTTTTGTGGGGGGTTTTGGTGCAGTTTTTCACATGATTTTTGGACTTTTCTTTTAAAGCTTTATCACCTGGAAACCCCATTTTTCCAGTAACATACCCCTGTCAATCCATTTTTAGCTTCCCATACTCATAGTAAATAAGTGTGCCAAAAAAAGAAATTGCCTATTTAAAATACTTTAAATATACAGTACATCTTTCTTCCTTCAGGGATTAAATAGTGTTTCATCAAAGGAATAAAATTGTAACAAAACTAGCAGTTGCAAAGTTCCAAAAACTTCACTCAATAATAAACATACATATGCTAGTACAACATTGCATATTGCATACTGGCATGGTAATACATTTTTTTGGGGCACTCTGTATGTGGGTGGGGCTAAGATAACTGGCGGCCCACCGAGCATTTGCCCAGTATGCCCTATGGTCAGTCTGGGCCTGCATGGAGACCTTCTGCATGCTTTTCTGTCTATTAATTTGCCAACACAAAAAGATTAAAATCTGTTCTTTTTTATTTTCACATTTACATCACTCTTAAGCAAATTAAGCAATATGTTTACAACCCATTGCTTTCTTTTTCTGCAGATTTTAGCGTGCTTTAGACTGTCTTTCAAGAGATAAAAAAATCATTGTGGACTGCTAATATGAGCAGAAAATTAGAAGCGGTATTGATTTCTCTCAAGCTATGTTAGTGCACAATAGAGCTAATATCTTTGCGCTTCATGTGTAATATAGCCTTAAATGTTTACAAATTAGAATTAACTTTTAACCCCACCCTGTTCTTTTACAACTAAGGCAGAGTGTACAATAAAAAAAAATACTTTTATTTATATCACCCAATATAATTTGCTCTCTGTTGTCCTTTGGGCATTTTATAGCGTCTAAAATGCTTTTAGCAGTGTTACACAATATGCAAGCTCTGCTGCCATTTAGGGCCAGATTACAAGTGGAATGCTAAATATTGCTTTCTTGAAAGCGATATTTGTGCTCCACTGAGTAATACCAGCACATGCTAATGTGCGCTGGTATTACAAGTTGACAGCAATGTGAAAGCGAGCTCCTGTTCACATTGCTGGGAAGCATTGCACTCATGAGAACGCGCTTCCATTGGCTCCACTGGGAGCCCCATTCTGATGCCGTTATACATGGCACAGAACCAAAGCGTAGTGAAGGGGGTAATTAGAGCAGAGATGGCAGCAACGTGTAAATATATTTGTATATGATTGTATATACACATATTAAAAAATACATATATATGTATATAAGCATATACATATATATTTACTGAGAACACACAGTTCCCATAGACTGCAATGTGAAGGGACTTTTCAGTGCCGTATGTTTCTAACACCCCACACCTGCCAACTTTAGCCTCAAAAACTGCCTGGTGCAGTTATTTTATTAAAAAATAAAAATGCTACAATTTTTATTTTCTATAAAATACACACCACTGTATTTTGGGGGCATTTGGGGAACATTTCTAAAATTAACCAGAGATCTGATCTCTGGTTAATTATATAAGCGCTAATCTGCCAGTAACTAAGATGGTGGTGACCAATGGGAGGTGAGGGAGGGAGAGAGCTGTTTGGGTGGGATCAGGTAGGGATCAGGTGGGGTGTCAGTTCGGAGGGTAATCTCTACACTAAAGCTAAAATGAACCTTACAATCTACCTGATTTACCCCGTCACTGCCAGGAATAATAGAAAAGTGTGGTGCGCAGCTGCAGTTAGTGGCCTTCTAATTACCAAAAAGCAATGGCAAAGCCATATATGTCTGCTATCTCTGAACAAATAGGATCCCAGAGAAGCTTTTACAATCAGTTGTGCTATGATTGCACAAGCCGTATGTAAATAATTTCTGTGAGAAAACCAAAGTTTGTGAAAAGTTAATATTTTTTTTTTTAATATGATCGCATTTGGTGGTGAAATGGTGGCATGACATCTAGCAAAATGGGCCAAGATCAATACCATGGGTTGTCTACTTAATATATATATATATATATATATATATATATATATATATATATATATATATATATATATATATATATATATAGCTTTGACATGTAAATACAAAAAGGGTCTATATCTGTTTAAATGGTGTGATAGCAAAAATGCTAAAAATTCTCTGGTATTTTGGGCAAGTTCTTCTCTGAAAGTCCCTGTAGTGAAGGTGTTAAAACAGAAATATATTTTATGTGTGGTTCCAAACTTTTTTGCTACCTTATCATAGTAAGAGAAAGGTTTTCTATAGTAGATCTGAAGGCAGGAGTCACAAAATAATGTGTCACAGTAATGAGCATAAAGTCTTGTACCTAAGTCTTTCAAATTCATTAGGGGTTTAATACTAAAGAAAAACAGTGAGTGGAAAGTGCATTTAATATGCATAGGTTAATTACATAAAAAGTTGGCAAAAATTTATTTAATGGTTATTATATTTTTTATTTATATTTTGCTTTGCCTAAAATGGTTGGGAATTTAATTTTAAGTTATATTTCTCTTTAAGTAAGGAAAAAATTCCATGTAAATTTATAATAAAATCTGTTTATGGCTAGATTAATAGAATATCAAAGCACATATATTAGTCTATCGACATGGATAATTTCTAGGTTCTATATGAGCTACTCTAATATCTATAAAGTAGCTCATTTGTGATTACTAAAAACTTGATTTTATAATGATATGCAAAATACTACCCTAATGGACTTGGTTGGTATCTACTAAATTAAAATTACAGCATTTTAGCAGCTTCAAAGCTAGTAAAAATATGTAGATAATCTATATATATATATATATATATATATATATATATATATATATATATATATATATATATATATATATATATATATATATATATATATATATATATATATATATACACACACACACACGGTATACATATATATAAAAAATATATATATATATATATATATATATATACATGTTTAAGGTTAGACTAATGTAAATTGTATCAAAGTACATATGCTCGTCTATGAATGTACTTTCTAGATAGGTTCTATATGCTCCTACATAATATCTGTAAACTATTGTTTGTGGTGACCACATATCTGTTAGTGACAAGTAAAGAGAAATTTCAATTGAATCTTATGATACATTAACACAGATATGCTGCAATTTGGAAATGCATATGTATGAAAATATTATGAAAAAAAAACTTTATTTTTGTTTTTTGACACACAGCTTGTTTGATTATGGACGTGTGCCACCTCCACCACGTACAGTGATCCCATTAAAACGCCCACGCATGACTGCACAAACAACTCGCAGAGGGAAAGGTGTTTTTTCAATGAAAGGAGGATCAAGGACGGCATCAGGAGGTACATCTTCTGGATCTAAATGTGAGTTTCATGAGCCAAAGAGTTTCTAGAAATGTATTTTAGCTTATAATATAGACTTGATGGAGTAGTTCAGATAAAAAAAAATACTTTTCTGTGCATGGTACATAAAAGCTCATCAAACGTGCAATGAAAGAGCAAAGGGAGACATATTTTATTCTTTAATATGAAGACTACAGAAACCCTAGGTATGACTATGACTACCTCCTAAACTTTTTCAGCTTTTAAATCCTCCTTAACCCCCTTAAGGACCAGCGACGTACCCTGTATGTCGCTGGCCTTTTTTTGGGACTTTATTGTTTTATAGCACGGTCTTGCCACCAGCATTGAGACTGCTCTATTCCACAAAGCCTGCTGGAGGGAGGGCATTGAGAGCGTGTTCTTGCTAGACTTGTGCTATTATGTCCTGAAAAAACCCTTAATGACCAGTGACATACAGGGAGTGCAGAATTATTAGGCAAGTTGTATTTTTGAGGATTAATTTTATTATTGAACAACAACCATGTTCTCAATGAACCCAAAAAACTCATAAATATCAAAGCTGAATATTTTTGGAAGTAGTTTTTAGTTTGTTTTTAGTTTTAGCTATTTTAGGGGGATATCTGTGTGTGCAGGTGACTATTACTGTGCATAATTATTAGGAAACTTAACAAACAACAAATATATACCCATTTCAATTATTTATTTTTACCAGTGAAACCAATATAACATCTCAACATTCACAAATATACATTTCTGACATTCAAAAACTAAACAAAAACAAATCAGTGACCAATATAGCCACCTTTCTTTGCAAGGACACTCAAAAGCCTGCCATCCATGGATTCTGTCAGTGTTTTGATCTGTTCACCATCAACATTGCGTGCAGCAGCAACCACAGCCTCCCAGACACTGTTCAGAGAGGTGTACTGTTTTCCCTCCTTGTAAATCTCACATTTGATGATGGACCACAGGTTCTCAATGGGGTTCAGATCAGGTGAACAAGGAGGCTATGTCATTAGATTTTCTTCTTTTATACCCTTTCTTGCCAGCCACGCTGTGGAGTACTTGGACGCGTGTGATGGAGCATTGTCCTGCATGAAAATCATGTTTTTCTTGAAGGATGCAGACTTCTTCCTGTACCACTGCTTGAAGAAGGTGTCTTCCAGAAACTGGCAGTAGGACTGGGAGTTGAGCTTGACTCCATCCTCAACCCGAAAAGGCCCCACAAGCTCATCTTTGATGATACAAGCCCAAACCAGTACTCCACCTCCACCTTGCTGGCGTCTGAGTCGGACTGGAGCTCTCTCTCCTTTACCAATCCAGCCACAGGCCCATCCATCTGGCCCATCAAGACTCACTCTCATTTCATCAGTCCATAAAACCTTAGAAAAATCAGTCTTGAGATATTTCTTGGCCCAGTCTTGACGTTTCAGCTTGTGTGTCTTGTTCAGTGGTGGTCGTCTTTCAGCCTTTCTTACCTTGGCCATGTCTCTGAGTATTGCACACCTTGTGCTTTTGGGCACTCCAGTGATGTTGCAGCTCTGAAATATGGCCAAACTGGTGGCAAGTGGCATCTTGGCAGCTGCACGCTTGACTTTTCTCAGTTCATGGGCAGTTATTTTGCGCCTTGGTTTTTCCACACGCTTCTTGCGACCCTGTTGACTATTTTGAATGAAACGCTTGATTGTTCGATGATCACGCTTCAGAAGCTTTGCAATTTTAAGAGTGCTGCATCCCTCGGCAAGATATCTCACTATTTTTGACTTTTCTGAGCCTGTCAAGTCCTTCTTTTGACCCATTTTGCCAAAGGAAAGGAAGTTGCCTAATAATTATGCACACCTGATATAGGGTGTTGATGTCATTAGACCACACCCCTTCTCATTACAGAGATGCACATCACCTAATATGCTCAATTGGTAGTAGGCTTTCGAGCCTATACAGCTTGGAGTAAGACAACATGCATAAAGAGGATGATGTGGTCAAAATACTCATTTGCCTAATAATTCTGCACTCCCTGTACAGGGTACATTGTGGTCATTAAGGGGTTAATGTGCATGAGTTTTTCCTTCAGTATTGCCTAAAATAATGTTTTCAAAACCAAAACAGTGTTAGTTACTCAAATATTCAGATACAATTTCAAGACCTCTCTGGTTCAAATCAAAACTAATTAGTGCGTCTCCATGTTGGTTGACTCACTTATACTCAAAGCAGACATATCTTGAAATATTCACCTGTTGGGGTGTACCAAGGACTGGAACTGAGAAATACATTACTACACTTGCTTTCATAGCAACACATGTACCTACGTAATAGTTACTCTCAAAATACAAAGTGATTAAATATATCCTTCGTAAAACTGTGGTTGAAAAGTCCTTTTGATGTCTGGCCAACATTTTAATATTTTTCCTCAAAATTAAAATTTTATTTTTAACACTTTATTTTCCTTTCAACCAAATGTTACACTTAGCTACTGTGTTTGAGATTATTTTAACTGGCACTGAATGTCACCATAGGTCAATAAGAATCCAGAAATTGATTGCCATATAATCCTGCCCAATCTAAGCCTATGAGAATTAAAGGTACATGAAACACTTAACATTTTTATTTAAAATGTTTAATTACTCATAGTAAAAACAAAATGTTGCAATACATTTTAAATATTTTGCCTAATTTTTCTGTAATTGAACTCTGAAATATGGAAGGGAACATTGCAGACTTCCAAAATCTAATGCTGCTACGTATCTATCCCAGCCAGATGAAGTGAGATAAGATACAATACTGCAAACAATGCAAGTTTTGTTAACAAAATTACAGTAAGAAGTCTGTATAGCCCTATACAAACAAGAGGATTGGAAGACAAAGTGGTTACTAGAGCATTTCTTAGAAAAACAAATGCAGCATACAATATGTTAACGTATGTAAAATGTTTTCCTATATGGCTAATATAATAATGCATTGTAAGACTAAGTGAAAGAGTTATAATTACAATGTGTTCCTTTTTTATTCAAATGACATATTCACCTAGACTTTCAAGGTGAAAAGGAAAAACATTTGAAATAGTGGATGTTCATTTGAAGCAACAAAATTAACATTCTGCAAAGACTATGAGGTAGCCAGACTTTATTGTAGTGTGATCAATTCTTTTAAATTGATTGTCTGTGCTATTTACTTTATCATGTGTCAAAGTTAAAGACATTTGGTCCCATTTCATTTCTTAAGAGTCTGGCATGCAAAACATTGTATGAAACAGGTGATTTTGGCTTCATCTATATTAGTCTTATCAATCCATTGAATATTCACCATTTTAATTATTTATGCAGCCCAAATTATGTATGTGATACAACGGGTAAATGTGGTTAAACATATAAAATTATACGAAATAGTCATTTCACTATATTTAATTTTCCATTATCAATTTCCAAACATTTGATTTCTGATCACAAAAGAACATTCTGATCAGGGCTGGACTTACAAAAAAATAAACCAGGGCATATTAAGACAGAGCAGCCCACTCCCCTCTTGTTATTTCACTGTACCCCAAAACTGAAAAGTATAATGTACCAATTTGGTTTACCAAAACATTTAGAGTTTATGATACCCTTCTGTCACTGTATTGACTGTTGCTGGGAGGGCCCACAGAGGGAACAGACATGATGCAGCGCAAGCACCACTGTCCCCTTAGGAATGCCACTACTAACTGAAGGGCTAGATGAGTCCCCTAGATGTGTAGGCCCAGTCTCAATTGAGACTTCTGAGACCCCTGTAGTTATGCACCTGCCCAAATGGCAAGACACAGGTAAACCTAGAATTACAGTTTACAGCCATTGAGAGGAAGATTGTTTTGATGTAATGCTGGGGGCAGGATGGCAGTGGAAAACAGGGCAGGGCTGGCCCTGTATCATGCACAAATTATGATGGCAACTGGGTGGGGCTAAGGTAACCAGTCCTAGCCCAGAACTGTCCCAGCCCACAACTGTCCGAGCAAATGCCCTGTATGCCCTATGATCAGCCCAGGCCTGATTTTGATGATTGTAGTTTTGTTTAATACATATTTCATAGGTTAGAAGTATAATTTCAGCTGTTTTTCACTTTATTAAACCAAGAAACAAGTGTGCTTGTTAATCTATGAATCCAGCATGCAGGTCCAGAAATTTTGCAAAAAGTTGTTCTTTGATGAATTTGAGTTTTATTTTAGAATTCACCCAATGCAAAGTACTGGTGAAGGTAAAAGATTGAAAAACCACCTGATAACTGGGTTTTTTAATGATCTTTTAATGGATTGTGATAGCCTCTATTTAAACACCCCACAAAAAGCCATTCAAATACTTTCTATTATCTGATTATATAGACCACAAATATTTAATCTATGAAGTATATTCAAGGGAGGGAAGAGTGACTAGTGACCCTCGGAGGGTCAGTGCTGAAACAGTTTATCAATGGTTCTGATAGTTACATTAGAATAAGGTTGCCCATTTACAGATATTATAGCGATAGGAAGATAGATAGATAGAAAGATAGTATTGGGCATGTGAGTGGGAACTTAAATTTAACATTGTATAGTACAAAATCATGCATTAATGATGCAAAATTCCAGGTAAATAATAGAATAAATGGCACTTTACTAACAGGAATAAAAGTAGAGCAGGTACTGTAAAAAACAGTAGGATGCTAGGTTTATATGCTGAGATATTAGGTCATTATTTTATTAGCTTGGCCACATATTTTATACTGAGTATAATTTTGGCAATCATGTACCCAAAAGGATATAACTAAAACTGAAACCATTTATTGTTACACTGCTACTAAAATGGTACCTGTTAAAAAAAAATCAAAGAAAGACTTGGGGGACGATTTATCATCGGTCTGTCCGACATAATCCGCTCAGCAGATCATGTCCGACAGACATCGATGAATGCCGACAGTATATGCTGTCGGCATTTATCATTGCTCAAGCAGTTCTTAGGAGCTGCTTGTTCTATGCCGCCCCCTGCAAATTTGCGGCCAATCTGTCGCTAGAATGGGGTGTTAATCAGCCCGATCGTATGAGATCCGGCGGATTGATGTCCGCAGCCTCAGAGGAGGCAGACCAGTTAAGGAGCAGTGGTCTTAGGACCGCTGCTTCATAACTGCTGTTGCCGGGCATAAACAGGGGCATTGGAGGCCATTCGGCCCTTGATAAATCGGCCCCTTGATCATAATATCTTCTAGTTATGTGAAATGATAGAAAACTTTAAATACATTATTGGTTTGATACAGCGAAGAATGAAAACACTTGTTTTTATAACAAAAATAGGAGCCAGAAATAATTTTTCTTTCATGATTCAGATAGACTAGAGCATGCAATTTTAAACAATGTTCTGATTTACTTCTATTATATAATTTGTTTTGTTCTCTTGCTATTCTTTGTTAAAGCAAATACATATGTAGGCTCAAAAGCTGCTGATTGATGGCTGCACATATAGGTCTTATGTTATTGGCTCACCTAATACGTTCAGCTAGCTCCCAGTAGTTCATTGCGAATGCTTCAAAAAAGGATACCAAATGAATAGAATAAATTAGATATTAGAAATAGTTGTTTAAAATTGTATTCTCAATCTATATCATGAAAGAAAAAAAAAATTGGTTTCTTTACCTTTTAAACTAGAATTTTGTACAGACAAGATAGATACTCTGGTTGTTATCTGCCATCCATCTTTATACCTATTAATAAACACTATCCCTAAAGGAATTGGTCACACTATCTTCACCTAATCCTCTCAATAAAAATGTAAAAGCATAATCTTTTCTTATATATTCAATTGTAAAAATTAATCCAGGGTGAACATTATGCAGTTTTTTTATATTGAGAAAAATAGGGAAATATTTTCCAAACAGTAATTATTCAGTATATTAAAAAGTTAAAGTGCAGAAAATGTAGATTTTACATAAATATGCTGCAAATATGAAACTAATGAATAGAAAATATATTTGATGCTCAAATGGACTGAAACAAATTATTTTTACGTACTCTGAAAATAGACCAAAAAAATAGAATTAGAAATAGTAATATTCCTTTGTGCATGAAATCTATATAGAATTGCTTAGCATTTTAATTTTGTTTAAATAAATAAATAAATATGTATCAAAATGTGAACGCATGGTTCGTTCACTGGAAGGTTACCTACTTTACATATTGCAGTTTTTTTTGTTGTTGCAAGAAACAAGATATTATTAATCCAGTAACCAGCTCAAACTTGTCTAATAACATATTGGGATAGATTACATGTGGCGCACTAATGATAGAGAGGGACACGATAAGCAATATTGCTGGATTGCGCCAACATTAGTGTGCAACTTGATATTACAAGTTCATGCTAAATCCAACTTATCAGAGAAGGGTGACAGCAGCTGACATCACTCTAGTGCAACCTATACTTTCAATGGATATTGTGAAAGCGCTAAATAGCATTGATATTACAAGTTGAAAAGTTATAGCTTGAGCTCGAGTGAAAGATGAAACTGTGATATATAGAATATTTGAGACCTGACATAAAGTGTGAGGATTGCGCAAAAAACATCAAAAACATATTAAAATAAAGAATTACACTCATATACACACATTTTTATTAAAAAAGATTATATCAGTTTAGTATTGAAAAAACATTTTTTTAAGGGTTAAAAAAGTATATGGCAAAGTGTTTGACTGGAAAGCACTCAAAAGTATATACAGTACTGTGCAAAAGTCTTAGGCCACCATTAGATTTGTTGTTTTAGCAAAGTTTTAATGACCATACATATTTATTTTTCGGTCTCTTTATTAAGATACATACAGAAAATACAGGAATTATGTACACAAAATATAAATAAAACCCCACAATTTTCAGTATTTAGTGTGACCTCCCTTGGCACTAAGGACGTCTTGAACTCTTTTGGGGAGGTTGTCCTGAAGTTTTCTGAAGTAATTCTTTAGATTTAGGTTGTCTTTTATTTCTTTCTCTGTCCAAGTGATCCCATACTGCCTCTATAATATTCAGGTCTGGACTATGTGGAGGCCAGTCCATGACTGTCAGTGTTTTATAAGCTGTTTTTCTCTCCAAAAAAATTATTCCACTGCATTAGCAGTGTGCCTTGGATTGTTACCATACTGAAAAATAAAACCATTCCCAATCAGGCAATTTCCAGAAGGAATGGCATAATGAATTAAAACATGTCTGTGCTTTTCAGCATTCATGATCCCATCCATCAATTTGGGCAATATCGCCAACACCACTGGCAGAAATGCAGCCCCAAACCAGGACAGACCCACCACCATATTTCACTCAAGGCCGCAAACACTCATTCTGTCTCCAACTCTTCCTCTCACATATTGTCAATGATTGGACCCAAAAATTTCAAACTTGGATTTGTCACTCCAAAATACTCTTTTCCACTGATCTTCATTACAATCTTTGTGAGCTTTAGCATATCTTAGCCTTTTAATCCTGTTCCCCTTCCGAAAAAGTTTTGTTTTCTTGGCTGCTACCCTTTCATAAAGATGATTCCTGATCAAGTTTCTGCAGACTGTAGAAGGGTCAACTTGGTATCCTGATGAAGCTGCCAGATGTGAGCCAGGTCCTTGCTGGACTTCTTCCGGCTCTCTCCAAGAAGAAGCTCTGAAAAACTTCTCATCAGTTTTGAACGTTTTCTTGGCCTTCCAGTCCTTTTGTTTTGTCCTTGACCTCTCCTGATTCTTCAAATTTCTTTATAAAAGCTTGAACACCACATCTTGAGTATCCTGTTTGCTTGCTGATTTCCCTTTGAGAGTAGCCTTGCTGATGCAAAAGTATAATTTTATGTCTGTCAAATTATGTGAACTTTGGCATTTTGAATGGAATGATGTGATTAAAAGTTGGTCTTATTAGCAAGCTTCCAATGAATTAAACTCATACCACATGTGTATGTAATGCTTAAGCATGTCTTGCACAAACCTGGTGTAATAGACCTTTTTCACAGCAGTCATTTTGACATGAAACAGTAGGACAAATAAATACTAATTCATGAGATCAATCATTTGCTTTCCATGAAGTTTCTTACTGCCAAGATTAGTCTCACAGACCTTTAATTGCCAGACTGTTCTCTGTTGCTCTTTAAAAAATCAGCAAAACAAAAGTCAACAATTCTTTATTACACAGTTTCATTATTTGTACTGCATGTTTCAAAAGTTATGTGTCATCATCTTTACTAGATATGTGCACAATTAAGATAATTTTTTGTTTTATCCAATATTCATCTATATTGTTGTTTGGTTTGCTAACAAAAATCTGTTTGCCTACTGTTTTCTACAGGTAACACCTTTTGGTAGTAGAGGAACAGCTAGACAGAAGCTAAAATGAATAAATTTAAAGTAGTAGAGAGTGCTAGTGCAGCACAAAAATGTTCTTTTTTTAATGGGGTCAGGATTATTAAAAACAAACATGAAGTTGACAAATGTATTGGGGCCGATTTATCAAGGGTCGAATGGCCCCTGATGCCCCTGTTTCCGCGCGTACCTTCAGGCTCACTAGAAACAGCAGTTATGAAGCAGTGATCTTAAGACCGCTGCTCCATAACTGTTCTGCTGCCTCTGAGGCTGCGGTCTGCAATCTGCCCGATCCTATAAGATGGGGTTGATTGACACCCCCTGCTAGCAGCTGATTGGCTGTGAATCTGCAGGGGGCGGCCTTTGCACAAGCAGTTCACCAGAACTGCTTGTGCAATGTTAAAGTCCGACAGCGTATGCTGTCGGCATTCAGTGATGTCTGTCGGACATAATACGCTACAACGTATCATGTCGGACAGTCAATGATAAATCGGCCCCATAGACTCAATTTACATGGACATTGCTGAATTTGTATTGGATAGTGTAAATTTGAAACCTTTTCTGTCTTTTGAGTAACAATTTTAAGCGCATAATTAAGTAAACTAAATTTTTTCTTGCACATATTATTTTGTATATATGTCATTAAAAGCAATACTTATTTATCATTTTGGGGCAGATGTAAAAAAAGAAAAATATGTTTTTTTACATTAATCTGAATCCGAAAACACATTATCTTCTAACGCTTTGGCCCCTATGTACTAATCTGCGGACAGACAAGATTGCCAACTTGGGAACCTGAGCACCTGTCTTTGCAGGGAAAGAGCAGTGGACACTGTATTTCAGCTGCCCACAAGTACTATTGCACAAGCATTAACGTGTGCAGTGCCACCCCCTGCCCTCATGCAAACAATCACAACTAAGAGCAAGCTGCCTCCTCATTGGTTGTGGAGAGGTTAAGAAACTTTGCAGTAAGCAGGCCCAAAAGCAAGGTTTTCTTCTTAGTACATTAAGCCCAATGGCAGTATTAAAGGGACAGTCAACACCAGAATTTTTGTTGTTTAAAAAGATAGATAATCCCTTTATTACCCATTCCCCAGTTTTGCAAAACCAACACTGTTATATGAATACACTTTTTACTTCTGTGACTAACTTGTATCTAAGCATCTTCTGACCGCCCCTAATCACATGACATTTAGTTATTATCTATTGACTTGCATTTTAGCCAATTAGTGCAGTGTCTGCCACTAGCAACGGGCGTGATCACAATGCTATCTATATGGCCTACATGAGCTTGCTCTCCCCTGCTGTGAAAAGTAAATAAAATAGAGGCGGCCTTCAAGGGCTTAGAAATTATCATATGTGCCTTCCTAGGTTTGCTTTCAACTAGAATACCAGGAGAACAAAGCAAAATTGTTGATTAAAGTAAATTGAAAAGTTGTTGAAAATTACATGCCCTATTTGAAAAATGAAAGTTTTTTTTGGACTTGACTGTCCCTTTAAAGGGTCAGTAAAGTCAAAAATAAACTTGTTGATTGGATAGAACATTACATTTTAAGCAGTTACTTCTGTTATAAATGCTGCTTAGTTCTCTTGGAATTCCTTAATTAAAGAGTAATCCTATCGCCTAGATTTAGAGTTTTGCGGCCAAAGGGGTGCGTTAGCTACGCATGCTTTTTTCTGGCCGCACCTTTTAAATACCGCTGGTATTTAGAGTTCACAGAATGGCTGCGTTAGGCTCCAAAAAAGGAGCGTAGAGCATATTTATCGCAACTTCAACTCTCGATACCAGCGGTGCTTACGGACGCGGCCATCTTAAAAAACGTGCTCGTGCACGATTCCCCCATAGAAAACAATGGGGCTGTTTGAGCTGAAAAAAAACCTAACACCTGCAAAAAAGCTGCGTTCAGTTCCTAACGCAGCCCCATTGTTTTCTATGGGGAAACACTTCCTACGTCTGCACCTAACACTCTAACATGTACCCCGAGTCTAAACACCCCTAACCTTACACTTATTAACCCCTAATCTGCCGCCCCCGCTATCGCTGACCCCTGCATATTATTTTTAACCCCTACTCTGCCGCTCCGTACACCCCCGCCACCTACATTATCCCCATGTACCCCTAATCTGCTGCCCCTAAAACCGCCGACCCCTATATTATATTTATTAACCCCTAATCTGCCGCCCCCAACGTCGCCTCCACCTAACTACACTTATTAACCCCTAATCTGCCGACCGGACCTGAGCGCTACTATAATAAATGTATTAACCCCTAATCCGCCTCACTCCCGCCTCAATAACCCTATAATAAATAGTATTAACCCCTAATATGCCCTCCCTAACATTGCCGACACCTAATTTCAAGTATTGACCCCTAATCTGCCGACAGGAGCTCACCGCTACTCTAATAAATTTATTAACCCCTAAAGCTAAGTCTAACTTTAACCCTAACACCCCCCCTAAATTAAATATAATTTAAATCTAATGAAATAAATTAACTCTTATTAAATAAATTATTCCTATTTAAAGCTAAATACTTACCTGTAAAATAAACCCTAATATAGCTACAATATAAATTATAATTATATTGTAGCTATTTTAGGATTAATATTTATTTTACAGGTAACTTTGTAATTATTTTAACCAGGTACAATAGCTATTAAATAGTTAAGAACTATTTAATAGTTACCTAGTTAAAATAATTACAAATTTACCTGTAAAATAAATCCTAAACAAAGTTACAATTAAACCTAACACTACACTATCAATAAGTAAATTAAATAAACTACCTACAATTATCTACAATTAAACCTAACACTACACTATCAATAAATAAATTAAATACAATTCCTACAAATAAATACAATTAAATAAACTAACTAAAGTACAAAAAATAAAAAAGAACTAAGTTACAAAAAATAAAAAAATATTTACAAACATTAGAAAAAAATTACAACAATTTTAAACTAATTACACCTACTCTAAGCCCCCTAATAAAATAACAAAGACCCCAAAATAAAAAAATGCCCTACCCTATTCTAAATTAAAAAAGTTCAAAGCTCTTTTACCTTACCAGCCCTGAACAGGGCCCTTTGTGGGGCATGCCCCAAAGAATTCAGCTCTTTTGCCTGTAAAAAAAAAACCATACAATACCCCCCCAACATTACAACCCACCACCCACATACCCCTAATCTAACCCAAACCCCCCTTAAATAAACCTAACACTAAGCCCCTGAAGATCTTCCTACCTTATCTTCACCTCGCCGGGTATCACACCGATCCGTCCTGGCTCCGAAATCTTCATCCAACCCAAGCGGGGGCTGGCGATCCATAATCCTGCGGCTGAAGAGGTCCAGAAGAGGCTCCAAAGTCTTCATCCTATCCGGGAAGAAGAGGCGATCCAGACCGGCAACCATCTTGATCCAAGCGGCAGCTTCTATAGAATGCGAGCTCAATCTGATTGGCTGATTGGATCAGCCAATCGGATTGAACTTGATTCTGATTGGCTGATTCCATCAGCCAATCAGAATTTTCCTACTTTAATTCCGATTGGCTGATAGAATCCTATCAGCCAATCGGAATTCGAGGGACGCCATCTTGGATGACGTCCCTTAAAGGAACCGTCATTCTTCAGTTGGACGTCGGAGGAAGAAGATTGGTCCGCGCTGGAGGTCTTCACAATGGAGCCGTTCCTCATCGGATGAAGATAGAAGATGCCGCTTGGATCAAGATGGTTGCCGGTCTGGATCGCCTCTTCTTCCCGGATAGGATGAAGACTTTGGAGCCTCTTCTGGACCTCTTCAGCCGCAGGATTATGGATCGCCAGCCCCCGCTTGGGTTGGATGAAGATTTCGGAGCCAGGACGGATCGGTTTGATACCCGGTGAGGTGAAGATAAGGTAGGAAGATCTTCAGGGGCTTAGTGTTACGTTTATTTAAGGGGGGTTTGGGTTAGATTAGGGGTATGTGGGTGGTGGGTTGTAATGTTGGGGGGGTATTGTATGGTTTTTTTACAGGCAAAAGAGCTGAATTCTTTGGGGCATGCCCCACAAAGGGCCCTGTTCAGGGCTGGTAAGGTAAAAGAGCTTTGAACTTTTTAAATTTAGAATAGGGTAGGGCATTTTTTTATTTTGGGGGTCTTTGTTATTTTATTAGGGGGCTTAGAGTAGGTGTAATTAGTTTAAAATTGTTGTAATATTTTTCTAATGTTTGTAAATATTTTTTTATTTTTTGTAACTTAGTTCTTTTTTATTTTTTGTACTTTAGTTAGTTTATTTAATTGTAGTTATTTGTAGGTATTATATTTAATTCATTTATTGATAGTGTAGTCTTAGGTTTAATTGTAGGTAATTGTAGGTATTTTATTTAATTTATTTATTGATAGTGTAGTGTTAGGTTTAATTGTAACTTAGGTTAGGATTTATTTTACAGGTAAATTTGTAATTATTTTAACTAGGTAACTATTAAATAATTCTTAACTATTTAATAGCTATTGTACCTGGTTAAAATAAATACAAAGTTGCCTGTAAAATAAATATAAATCCTAAAATAGCTATAATATAATTATAATTTATATTGTAGCTATATTAGGGTTTATTTTACAGGTAAGTATTTAGCTTTAAATAGGAATAATTTATTTAATAAGAGTTAATTTATTTTGTTAGATTTAAATTATATTTAACTTAGGGGGGTGTTAGTGTTAGGGTTAGACTTAGCTTTAGGGGTTAATACATTTATTACAGTAGCGGCAAGATTAGGTCAGCAGATTAGGGGTTAATAATTGAAGTTAGGTGTCGGCGATATTAGGGAGGGCAGATTAGGGGTTAATACTATTTATTATAGGGTTATTGAGGCGGGAGTGAGGCGGATTAGGGGTTAATAACTTTATTATAGTAGCGGTGCGGTCCGCTCAGCAGATTAGAGGTTAATAAGTGTAGGCAGGTGGAGGCGACGTTGAGGGGGGCAGATTAGGGGTTAATAAATATAATATAGGGGTCGGCGGTGTTAGGGGCAGCAGATTAGGGGTACATAGCTATAATGTAGGTGGCGGTGGTGTACAGAGCGGCAGATTAGGGGTTAATAATAATATGCAGGGGTCAGCGATAGCGGGGGCGGCAGATTAGGGGTAAATAAATATAATATAGGGGTCGGCGGTGTTAGGGGTAGCAGATTAGGGGTACATAGGGATAACGTAGTTGGTGACAGTGTACGGAGCGGAAGATTAGGGGTTAAAAAATTTAAATATAGTGGCGGCGATGTGGGGGGACCTCGGTTTAGGGGTACATAAGTAGTTTATGGGTGTTAGTGTACTTTAGAGCACAGTAGTTAAGAGCTTTATAAACCGGCGTTAGCCCAGAAAGCTCTTAACTACTGACTTTTTTCTGCGGCTGGAGTTTTGTCGTTAGATTTCTAACGCTCACTTCAGCCACGACTCTAAATACCAGCGTTAGAAAGATCCCATTGAAAAGATAGGATACGCAATTGACGTAAGGGGATCTGCGGTATGGAAAAGTTGCGGCTGGAAAGTGAGCGTTAGACTCTTTCCTGACTGACTCTAAATACCCGCGGTAGCCCAAAACCAGCGTTAGGAGCCTCTAACGCTGGTTTTCACGGCTACTGCCCAACTCTAAATCTAGGCCTATGTGAGCTCAGAAGCATGTATGTATCTTTAGCCATTTGGCAGCATGTTTATAGAAATCGTATACATTGTTGCTGATATTACTACCATACAGTGCTAAAGACATGTGTAGGCTCCTAAGCTCCTATCAGCCTCCTTAGGTTTTTTCTTCAACAAAGAATACCAAGATAACAAATCAAATTTGATAATAGAGGTAAATTGTAAAGTTGTTTAAAAATGGCATGCTCTATCTGAATGATGAATGCTTTTTTTTTTACTTTACTGTTGTTTTAATTTACACATAATTCATACAACTCTGACCAACTTCTATGGATTTCAGCATTATTTAAATTATTATGAATCAGAGTTAACTTACAATTTCTTATAACAAGATGAATGCTTTTGTGCCATTTAAAAGTCAAATCAATCTAAAATAAAGTTTCTACTGTTAGCATTCTTCCTACTCAGCTGTAACTGAGTTCAGTGTCATTGTGTGGAATATGTTGTTGCTTTATAAAAAATAAATAACAATTTGAAACACAGCACATACCTGAAAATGAAGTTCAAAGGGAACCCTCTCAGTGATCTCTTAGCAATGAAATAATTAGCTGTTTAATGCTAGATGTAGTTAGCTTAGGTTTCTTGGTCTAGGCTAATATAAAAGCCTTTCACTTCCATATATTCATTGCACATAGAACTACAAGTGGATATTTCTCTCCAGCTTCATATTTTATTCATTTCACATAGAACACATAGCTGTTAGGGTGAAGGGCTTTAGGTCATTGTTTTTTTTTATAATGAGAATATAATTGTCAAAATAGTATGCAACATTTTAGTGCTTTTAAGATGTTGTTAAAGGAACATGCCGCTCAATTTAAAGGCACATAGATGAATTACATCTTTGATTGCAATATACATTTATTGGCAAAAATGCTTCTAGTAAAAGTTATCCCTGTTTTAGTGTTAACATTTTTCTCTGCACGTACATATGAAGTATAGCTAGATATTCTTAGAGCATCAGCAATATTAATATTGCAGCTGCTCAGAGCACCAGTGGAGCTTGTATCATGTCAGCAATTAACAAATGGAGTCATTACCAGATGATACAAGCACCACAGGCTATCTGAGCAAGTGCTGTGTTTAAAGTGTTGGTGCACGGTGAATACTTAACCCCTTAATGACCACAACATTTTTCCATTTTCTGTCTGTTTGGGACCAAGGCTATTTTTAAATTTTTGCTGTGTTTGTGTTTAGCTGTAATTTTCCTCTTACTCATTTACCGTACCCACACATATTATATATCGTTTTTCTCGCCATTAAATGGAATTTCTAAAGATACCATTATTTTCATCATATCTTATAATTTACTATAAAAAAAATTATAAAATCTGAGGAAAAATTGAAAAAAACACACTTTTTCTAACTTTGACCCCCAAAATCTGTTACATATCTACACCCACCAAAAAACACCCATGCTAAATAGTTTCTAAATTTTCTCCTGAGTTTAGAAATACCCAATGTTTACATGTTCTTTGCTTTTTTTGCAAGTTATAGGGCAATAAGTACAAGTAGCACTTTGCTATTTCCAAACCACTTTTTTTCAAAATTAGTTCTAGTTACATTGGGACACTGATATCTGTCAGGAATCCCTGAATATCCCTTGACATGTATATTTTTTTTTAGTAGACATCCCAAAGTATTGATCTAGGCCAATTTTGGTATATTTCATACCACCATTTCACCGCCAAATGCGATCAAATAAAAAAAATTGTTCACTTTTTCACAAATTTTTTCACAAACTTTCGGTTTCTCACTGAAATTATTTACAAACAGCTTGTGCAATTATGGCATAAATGGTTGTAAATTCTTCTCTGGGATCCCCTTTGTTCAGAAATAGCAGACATATATGGCTTTGGCTTTGCTTTTTGGTAATTAGAAGGCCGCTAAATGCCACTGCGCACCACACGTGTATTATGCCCAGCAGTTAAGGGGTTAATTAGGGAGCTTTTAGGGAGCTTGTAGGGTTAATTTTAGCTTTAGTGTAGTGTAGTAGACAACCCCAAGTATTGATCTAGGCCTATTTTGGTATATTTCATGCTACCATTTCACCGCCAAATGCGATCAAATTAAAAAAAACTTTAAATTTTTCACAATTTTAGGTTTCTCACTGAAATTATTTACAAACAGCTTGTGCAATTATGGCACAAATGGTTGTAAATGCTTCTCTGGGATCCCCTTTGTTAAGAAATAGCAGACATATATGACTTTGGCGTTGCTTTCTGGTAATTAGAAGGCCGCTAAATGCTGCTCCGCCTCACACGTGTATTATGGCTAGCAGTGAAGGGGTTAATTAGGGAGTTTGTAAGGAGCGTGCAGGGTTAATTTTAGCTTTAGTGTAGAGATCAGCCTCCCACCTGACACATCCCACCTGATCCCTCCCAAACAGCTCCCTTCCCTCCCCCACCCCACAATTACCCCGCCATCTTAAGTACTGGCAGAAAGTCTGCCAGTACTAAAATAAAAGGGTTTTTTTTTTTTTAAAAAAATGTTCCCCGCATATTTACATATGCTGCTGTGTAGGATCCCCCCTTAGCCCCCAAACTCCCTGATCCCCCCCAAAACCGCTCTCTAACCCTCCCCCTCTGCCTTATTGGGGGCCATCTTGGGTACTGGCAGCTATCTGCCAGTACCCAGTTTGCAAAATAATATGGTTTTTTTTTATTTTTTGGCCGTTTTTTCTGTAGTGTAGCTTCCCCCCCCCCACAGACCAACCCCCACCACCTAACTGATGTGTTTGTTTTAAAAAGTATTTGTTTGTTTTTAAAGCCTTTATTTCATTTTTCAACACTTTTTTTCTGTAGTGTAGCGGTTCTCACCCGCTCCCTCCCCGTGCACGCGCCCGCCCCCCCGTGCACGTGCGCACGCCCGTGCGCGCCCCCTGGCATCCCCGCCCACGATCCCGCCCCCCCTCCAGATCAGAAGGGCCATCGATGGCCGCCACCCGCCTCCCATGCCGGCTCCCACCCACCAACGAACAGAGCCACCGATCTCCAGTGCAGAGAGGGCCACAGAGTGGCTCTCTGAGCACCGGATGGCTGAAAAATGTTATTGCAGGATGCCTCAATATCGAGGCATCCTGCAATAACCGGAAAGCAGCTGGAAGTGATCAGGATCACTTCCAGCTGCTTTCCAGACCGAGGACGTGCAGGGTACGTTCTCAGGCGTTAACTGCCTTTTTTTTGAGGACGTACCCTGCACGTCCTTGGTCATTAAGGGGTTAAAGGGATACTGAACCCAAATTTTTTTCATTTGTGATTCAGATAGAGCATGCAATTTCAAGCAACTTTCTAATTTACTCCTATTATCAAATTTTCTTCGTTGTCTTGCAATCTTTATTTGAAAAAGAAGGCATCTAAGCTTTTTTCTTGGTTCAGGACTCTGGACAGCACTTTTTTTTTATTGGTGGATGAATTTATCCACCA
Source organism: Bombina bombina (assembly GCF_027579735.1). Classification (NCBI taxonomy): domain Eukaryota; kingdom Metazoa; phylum Chordata; class Amphibia; order Anura; family Bombinatoridae; genus Bombina; species Bombina bombina. The sequence goes on from NC_069503.1 coordinate 964,295,539, forward strand.
ATCAGCAAGGACAACCCAGGCTGTTCACCAAAAGTGGGCCGGCATCTTAAATTACATTCTTGCATTTCAAATAAAGATAACAAGAGAATAAAGAAAATTTGATAATAGGAGTAAATTAGAAAGTTGCTTAAAATGTCATGCTCTACCTGAATCACGAAAGAAAGAAATTGGGTTCAGTGTCCCTTTAAATACACAATTAAAACAGCTATAGCTTTTATTAGAAGCATTTTTGCTAATTCATGTATATTACAAAAATGCTTCCATTCAAAACTGAAATACATCCATCTGGAGTCCATTTTGGCTGGAATGTCCCTTTAATGTACAATGTTGTGTTAAACTTTTGATTTCGAGACACAACTTCAATGCATTACAACCCTATCTTGTAACTAAGAAGTCAATAACTAACTAGTCAAAAAAGGGACAGTAAAGTCCACATGAAATGTTTATGATTCAAATAGAGTATGCAATTTTAATCAACTTTCCAATTGAACTATTGTAAATTTGATTTATTCTCTTGGTATCCTTTGTAGAAAGACAAAACCTAGTTAGGCTGATAGGAGCTCTGGAGTGTGCACGTGTCTTTATCATTTCTATGGCAGCAGTGTTTGAAACTATCTATAACATTGCTATAAACATTGTTGCAAACACTGCTGCCAGATGGCTATAGAGACATGCACGCTCCTGAGCTCACACAGGATACCAAGAGAACTAAGCAAAATCGATAATAAAAGTAAATTGAAAAGTTGTTTAAAATGGCATGCTCTATCCAATCACTTTAAATTTAACTTAGATTAGACTTTTCTGTCTCTTTAATCCCATTCCTTTCCACTAACACCTAGGGGCCGAATTATCATGTCCGCTGCACATCGATAAATGCCGACAGCAAACACTCTTGACATTTATCATTACACCAGCGGCTCTTGTGAACTGCAGGTGCAATACTGCCCCCTGCACATTTGCGGTCAATCTGACGCTAGCAGGGGTGTCAATCAACCCGATCGTATTTGATCGGGTTGATTTCTATCGATTTCTATTCACATCTTAGAATGCTGTAGTGTATGTAGTGGTTATTCAAAACCCTGCATACGTTTTTGACACACAATTCCAAACCTAATCACAATTCAAAAGATCTCCATCTGGAGAACACCATTGGAAGCAAAGGGGAAAACAGGACCAAAACAGCAGCACACAGAGGGAAATACGTGAATGTGTTTTATGTCCCCCAATTCTTCATCAGAGCAAGAAGCAAAAACAATGACCTAAAACGGTAGGCTAAAAATGTTGTTGTCTAATGCGATAATTAATTTGTTGGCTGATTGACAGTGCTTGATACATGACAATTTTGAATTGTATTTCTTTCTAATGACACGGTGAGTCCACGGATGATCATAATTACTGTTGGGAATATCTCTCCTGACAAGCAGGAGGTGGCAAAGAGCACCACAGCAAAAACTGTTAGATACCACTCCCCTTACCCACAATCCCCAGTCATTCTCTTTGCCTGTATTAGTTGCAAGGAGGTGGTAAAGTTAGGTGTCTGTAAGATTTTCTTCAATCAAGAGCTTGTTATTTTCAAAGCAGGACAAGATGTTCTGATCTTTGTGTAGTCCATATCAGTCTCTTCAGTAGAGCAGTGGTGGCTTTTAAGCATTTGGGAACTTGGGGGGTATAATCCACTCTGTGCCTCTCAATCAGTTTATTGCTGACCTTATCAGAAAGCCTGTTTAGTTTGCACAGCCTTTTCTATTTTTCACAGGTTCATAGGAGGAAAGGATGCCTCTTAAACTTTGCCAGGCAGATGCTTTTATGGTAAGTGCTACGTTATTTTACTTGTTTTATTGTCTAATATGTATTTGTGGCACTTAAACAGTTAGTACTGTTTAGAGAGAGGGCTATAATGCAGGGCACTGGAGAGGTTTATTTTATGGCTCAATAATGTTTGTTACTTTGTGAGCAAGTGGCAGTTTGTCTGTTTATTTTTTAGCAATTTTTTACCTGGAGGAGTTTATGTCTGGCCGGGAGGAATGTTATGCCTTCGGTGGGCGGGGCTTGCTGAGGCGGTATTTTTTTGCGCGCTCTCTCTTTTCCCTTTTCCGGAAGTGCCATAGAGATTTTAGTGTGGCTCTGGGCTTTCTGCGAGTGGCGGTTTTTCTGCAGAGTGGTTTACAGTCTGGATCGGTTTTGTTTCTCTTCGTTTAGGTAGGCACTTAGGCAATCTGGCTGAGGTGTAGAGGTGCCTATATTTTTTGTTTGCTTTATGTAAGTTGAAGTCTGTTGTCATTTTATAACGTTACTTTATCTCTTAAAGGGGTAGTAACGTCTTTTTTGGCTTCTTCTTTGTAAAAGTTTAAATAAATTATTTGGGCTTTATTATTTTTGTATTTAGATGGACCAAGAGGCCCTGCAAAATGTTACTTGCACTTTATGTTTGGGGGCTAATGTGAAACTACCTATTCCTTTTTGTTCCTCTTGTATTGAGAGATAAACTTTTTGAGTCAGAGCTATCATTATCTAAGGAGGATGCTAATCAGGGGTCTTCTGATCAGGCGCATCTTTGTCCTTAGGCATCCCTATCCTTGTCTGCCTCGCATGTAGTGCCCAGCATTTCCTCTCATACTCCAGCTGGAGTTTCTTTGCAAGATATGGCTACTCATATATCTTCTGCGGTTTCTGAGGCTTTATCTGCTTTCCCTATGTTAAAGGGAAAGCGTAAGAGGAAGTTTAAGAATTTAGAGGCCTCTGTTTCAGGAGTGGCTATCTCAGAAGTCTGAGGAAGAGGATTCTTCTTTAGCATCTGAAGGTGAGATTTCAGATTCTGACAGTATAATTTGTTCTTCTGATGTTGAGGTTGTTTCATTCAGATTTAAACTTGAACACCTCAGTTTGTTACTTAAGGAGGTTTTGGCTACTTTAGATGATTCTGATTCTACGGTCGTAGTGACACCTAAGAAATCTAGTAAGATTAATAAGTATTTTGACGTTCCTTCTGCAGTGGAGGTGTTTCCTGTTCCTGACCATGCTTCAGAAATTGTTGCACGGGAGTGGGAGAAGCCTGGGATTCCTTTTTCTCCTTCTCCAATTTTTAAGAAGTTTCCTATTGCTGATTCTATTAAAGAGTCTTGGCAAACTGTGGGTGGAAGGAGCTATTTCCACTTTGGCTAAGAAAACTACTATTCCTATTGAGGATAGCTGTTCCTTTAAGGATCCTATGGATAAGAAGCTAGAAGCTTTACTTAAGAGGATGTTCACCAGGGGTTGCAATGGCAGCCTGCAGTGTGTATTGCTACTGTCAAAAGTGCAGTAGCCTATTGGTTTGATGCGTTGTCTGATTCTGTTCAGTCAGATACTCCTCTTGAGGAGATTCAGGATAGGATTAAGGCTCTTAAGTTGGCCAATTCCTTTATTACTGATGCTTCTCTTCAATTCATCAAGTTAGGTGCAAAGATTTCTGGCTTTGCTGTTCTGGCTCGCAGAGCTTTATGGTTGAAGTCCTGGTCGGCGGATGTTTCCTCTAAATCTAAGCTTTTGTCTATTCCTTACAAGGGTAAGACCTTGTTTGGACTGGGTCTGCCTGAGATTATTTCTGATATCACAGGAGGTAAGGGACATTTTCTCCCTCAGGATAAGAGAAATAAACAAAAAAGTCAGAGTATTTTTTGTTCCTTTTCTAAACTTTTCAGTTAAGCCTTCCCCCTCTTCTTCCAAGCAAAAACATTTTAAGTCTTCCTTGAAGTCCAATCATTCCTGGAACAAGGGGAAGCAATTTAAGAAGCCCGTTATGGACTCTAAGACAGCATGAAGGGTCTGCCCCTGATCCGGGAGCGGATCTTGTGGAGGGCAGACTTTCTTTTTTCGCTCAGTCTTGGGTTCGGGATGTCCCGGATCCCTGGGCAGTGGACATTGTGTCCCAGGGTTACAAGCTAGAGTTCAAGACTTATCCTCCCAGGGGCAGGTTCCTTCTCTCCAGGTTATCTGTAAACCAGATAAAGAGAGAGGCGCTCTTATGTTGTGTCCAGGATCTTTCCGATATGGGAGTGATAGTTCCTGTTCTAATTCAGGAGCAGGGTCTGGGATTCTATTCCAATCTGTTCAAAGTTCCCAAAAAAGAGGGAATCTTGAGACCTATTTTAGATCTCAAGAGTGTGACCAAGTTTCTCAGAGTTCCGTCTTTCAAGATGGAAACTATTCGTTCCATTCTTTATTTAGTTCAGGAGGGTCAGTTCATGACCACAGTGGTTTTAAAGGATGTGTATCTGCATATTCCTATCCACAGGGATCATCACAGGTTTCTGAGATTTGCATTTCTAGACAAACATATTTAGTTTGTGGCTCTTCCATTCGGTCTTGCAACAGCTCACAGAATTTTTTCAAAGGTCTTCGGAGCATTATTGGCGGTGCTTCAGTTGCAGGGTGTTGCAGTGGTGCCCTATCTGGATAATATTCTGGTTCAGGCACCATCTCTTCAACAAGCAAGCTCCCACACAGAGATATTGTTGTCTTTTCTGTGCTCCCATGGTTGGAAGGTGAATTTAGGAAAAAGCTCCTTGATTCCAGCTACAAAAGTGGTATTTTTGGGAACCATCATAGATTCCCTAGAAATGAAAACTTTTCTGACAGAAGCCAGAAGATTAAAGATCTTCAGCTCTTGTCTTGCTCTTCAGGCCTCTCCCCGGCCATCAATGGCTCGGTGTATGTAGGTTATTGGTCTGATGTTGTCAGCTATGGACTTCATTCTGTTTGCTCGGTTCCAACTCAGGCCTCTGAAGTTATGCATGCTCAGACAATGGAACTTGTATTATGCGGATCGGTCTCGGCAAATTGTTTTGGATCAGGAGACAAGAGATTCTCTTCCGTGGTGGTTGTCTCAGGATCTTCTCTCTCAAGGAACCTGCTTCCTCAGACCTACCTGGGTGATCGTGACCATGGACGCCAGTCTGCTGGGATGGGAAGCTGTCTGGGGTTCATTAAGGGCTCAGGGTCTTTGGACTCGGGAGGAGTTGGTTCTTCCCATAAATATCCTAGAGCTGAGAGCAATCTTCAATGCTATTCTAGCCTGGCCTCAGTTAGCTTCAGCCCAGTTTATCAGGTTTCAGTCGGACAACATAACTTCAGTGGCTCACATCAATCATCAGGGAGGAACTCAAAGTTCCTTGGCCATGACAGAGGTAGCCAAGATTATTCAGTGGGCAGAGACCCACAACAGTTGTCTGTCTGCAATCCACATTCTAGGGGTGGACAATTGGGAAGCAGATTTTCTGAGCAGAAAGACTTTTCATCCGGGGGAGTGGGAACTTCATCCAGAGGTGTTTTCAAGCTTGATCCTCAAGTGGGGGCAGTCAGAGCTGGATCTCATGGCATCTCGTCAGAATGCCACGCTTCCGAGGTACGGGTCAAAGTCAAGGGATCCTCAGGCTGTACTGATAGATGCTCTTGCAGTTCCTTCGAACTTCAGTATAGTGTATGTTTTTCCTCTGTTCATTCTCCTTCAACGGGTCATTGCTCGAATCAGGCAGGGGAGGGCATCAGTGATTCTCATTGCTCCAGCTTGGCCTCGCAGGATCTGGTATGCGGATCTGGTGGAGATGTCATCTTTTCCACCTTGGAGTCTTTCGTTAAGGAAGGACCTTCTACTTCAGGAGCCCTTCCTTCATCCAAATCTCATTTCTCTGAAGCTGACTGCTTGGAGATTGAACACTTGACATTATCTAAGCATGATTTTTCTGAGTCAGTTATTGAGACTATGATTCAGGTTTGTAAGCCTGTGACTAGAAAGATTTACTATAAGATTTGGCGTAAATATTTGTATTGGTGTGAATCCAGAGGTTTTTCTTGGAAGAGAGTTAAGATTCGTAGGATTTTGCCTTTTCTCCAAGAGGGTTTGGAGGAGGGTTTATCTGCTAGTATCTTGAAGGGTCAAATCTCTGCTTTATCTATTTTGTTGCACAAACATATGGCAGATTTTCAGTCTTTTTGCCAGGCTTTGGTTAGAGTCAGGCCTAGGTTTAAATTTGCTACTCCTCCTTGGAGTCTCAATTTGGTTCTTAGAGTTCTTCAACATGCTCCTTTTGAGCCTATGCATTCTTTGGATATTAAGATTTTATCCTGGAAAGTTTTGTTTTTTGTTGATATTTCTTCAGCTTAAAGAGTTTCTGAGCTTTCAGCTTTGCAGTATGAATCTCATTTCCTTATTTTTTATTCTGATAAGGTAGTTCTGCGTACTGCCTTAGGTTTCCTTCCCAAAGTGGTTTCGGACAAGAATATAAATCAAGAGATTGTTGTTCCTTCCTTGTGTCCAAATCCTTCTTCTTATAAGGAATGTTTGTTGCACAACCTGGATGTGGTGCATGCTTTAAAGTTTTATTTGCTGGTGACTAAAGATTTTCACAGGTGAAAATCCCAGCACTCAAAAGAGGTGATACACGTCACTCCAAGGGATCCACGTCACACTAAGGATTTTTGTCTTCTTCTTTATTTGTTTTTTTTTTCTGGGAAGAGCAAGGGTCAGAAGGCTATGGCTACTTCTCTTTCTTTTTGGTTAAGGAGTATTATTCGCTTGGCATATGAGACTGCTGGGCAGTAGCCTCCTGAGAGAATAACGGCTTATTCCTCTAGGGCTGTTTCTTCTTCTTGGGCTTTTAAAAATGGAGCCTCTGTGGAACAGGTTTGCAAGGCTGCTACTTGGTCATCTTTACACACTTTTTCAAAATTTTACAAATTTGATACTTTTGCTTCGGCTGAGGCTTCTTGTGGGAGAAAGGTTCTTCAAGCAGTGGTGCCTTCTGTTTAGGTTTACTGTCTTGTCCCTCCCTTATCATCCGTGTCCTCTGGCTTGGGTATTGGTTCCCAACAATAATTATGATGATCCGTGGACTCACCGTGTCATTAGAAAGAAAACATAATTTATGCTTACCTGATAAATTTATTTATTTCTTGACACGGTGAATCCACGGCCCGCCCTATATTTATCAGACAGTTTATTTTTCCATAAACCTCAGGCACCTCTGCGCCTTATATTACTTCCTTTCTCCTTTCCTTTTGGTCGAATGACTGGGGATTGTGGGTAAGGGGAGTGGTTTTTCACAGTTTTTGCTGTTCCCAACAGTAATTATGATGATCCGTGGACTCACCATGTCAAGAAATAAATAAATTTATCAGGTAAGCATAAATTATGTTTTTGTTTTCAACTTTAAAGGGATAGTAAACACCAAAAATGTTATTGTTTAAAATGATAGATAATCCCTTTATTTACCATTCCCCAGTTATGCATAACCATCACTTTTATAGAAATATACTTTTTATCTCTGTAATTACCTTGTATCTAAGCTTCTACAGACTGCTGACTTATCTCAGATCGTTTGACAGACTTGCATTTCAGGCAATTAGTGCTGACTCTTAAATAACTCCACATGCATGAGCACAGTGTTATTTATATGAAACACATAAACTAACACCCTCTAGCTGTGAAAACTGTCAAAATACATTCAGAGAAGAGGCAGCCTTTAAGGGCTTAGAAATTAGCATATGAGTAGGCTGATCATATTGCTGCTTTAAAAAGGGACACATATGAAAAATACATATGTCAGGGCTGTTTTCAGGGCTGTTTAAAGAAATGATTTTGTATAAGAACCCTCACATATGTATTTTTCATATGTGTTCGTTCTTAAAGCGGCAATATGGTCAGCCTACATATGAGCCTACCTAGGTTTAGCTTTCAATTAATAATACCAACAGAACAAAGCAAATTTCATGATAAAAGTAAATTAGAAAGTTATTTAAAATTGCATGCCCTATCTTAATCATGAAAGTTTATTTGGAATTTACAATCCATATAATAAAACACAAAGTTTAAGAAAAAAAGGGAAGAATGTAACATATGTTTTTAAATGCATAAAACCTTTTTTTAATATAACCTATAAATTATAAATTTGTATTCCAGTTACATTGATACATGGAAACTAGCTTTAATTCCCTGAAAATTAATAGCAAAATGTTTAAGTTTCTACTGATTTGCCCTACACAATATGTCCTTTTTAACCTTTCATGTGAGGCATTTCAGAAGGTACATATAAATTCTACGTTCAATTTCCTGCAAAATGACATTGAAAATTAATTTGAAATATTTTATTACTTTCTAGTAGTACTAAAAGAGTCTGTTCATTCTTATAGATGGTAATTTTCATTCTTAGCAAAATGCTTCTCCTTTGCAATTCATCTTATAGAAGTCATTTCTGTTCTACGAGAATTACTTTGCTTTTCATTTTGCATCATTTGAAATTGAACTTGTACAAATCCACAGACCACTTATAACGTTATATAATTTTTCCTCTTAAATAAAGATCAGTACAGTCTAGTGCTACTGAGTGTAAAAATATGTTATAAGACCCCATTAAAAGTCTTTTCTTAAAGGGACAGTAAAGTCATAATTAGACATTTGTGATTTAGACAGAGCATACAATTTTAAAAAACTTTCCAATTTACTTCTATTATTTAATTTGCTACCATCTCTTGTTATTCGTTGCTGAAAGGTTTATTTAAGTAAGCTCAGGAGCAGCAAATAACCTAGGTTCTAGCTGCTGATTGGTGGCTGCATATATATAAATATACCGATTGTCATTGGCTCACTCATGTGTTCAGTTAGAAACGAGTAGTGCATTGCTGCTCCTTCAACAAATGACACCAAGAGTATGAAGCAAATTTGATAATAGAAGTTGAAAGTTGTTTAAAATTATCTATCTATCTAAATCATGAAAGAAAAAACTTGGGTTTCATGTCCCTTTAAAGGGACAGTATAGTCAAAAATAAACTTTCATGATTCAGGTAGGGAACGTAATTTTAAGCAACTTTCCAATTTTTCTTTTATCATCAATTTTGCTTTGTTCTCTTGATATTCTTAGTTGAAAGCTAAACCTACTGTAGGTAGGTTATATGCTAATTTCTTAGCCCCTGAAGGTCGCCTCTTATAAGAATGCATTTTGACAGTTTTTCACAACTAGAGGGCGTTAGTTCATGTGTTTCATATAGATAACATTGTGCTCAGCACTGATTGACTAAAATGCAAGTCTGTTAAAAGAACTGAAATAAGGGGACCGTCTGTAGAGGCTTTGATATAAGGTAATTACAGAGGTTAGAAGTGTATTAATATAACCATGTGTAAAACTGGGGAATGGGTAATAATTGGATTATCTATCTTTTTAAACAATAACAATTCTGGTGTAGGCTGTCCCTTTAACAATATTATTTTGGCAAGAAATGTCACAGATGTATGCAGATCATTAACTTGCATTAGAAAGTTTCATGGAAGAAAAAGAACCACTGTGCATCATCAGAAGATAGCTAATGTAGCTGTTTTATTAAAAATTACTATTGAAGTTCTGAGTGAAAACAATTTACTGCTAGATTCACAAAGGTTTAAAGGGATATAAAACCCAAAGAATTTCTTCAGGATTCAGATAGATCATATAATTTTAAACAACTTTCCAATATACTTCTATTATTTAATTTGCTTCATTCCTTAGTATCCTTTGTTAAAGAAGCAGCAGTGTGCCCTACTGGGAGCTGCTAGGTGAACATATCAGGTGAGCCAATAGCAAGAGGCCTATATGTGAAGCTACCAATCAGCAACTAGTTCCCAGTAGTGCATTGCTGTTACTGAGCCTCCTTAGGTATTGTTTTTAAAAAAAGGATACAAAAAAAAATGAAGCAAATTAGATCATGGAAATGTTGTTTATAGTACCATGCTCTATCTGAATCATGAAATACATTTTTATGGTTTATTTAAAGGGACATAATACTCGTATGCTAAATAACTTGAAACTGATGCAGTATAACTGTAAAAAGCTGACAGGAAAATATCACCTCGGCATCTCTATGTAAAAAAGGAAGAAAATTTACCTCACAATCTCCTCAGCTCAGCAGAGAAAGTTCTGTGTAAAAAGTTATACTCAGCTGCAGGTAAAAAAAAAAAAATTAAGAAATGAACAGCAGCCAATCAGCATCAACAGTGCTGAGGTCATGAACTCTTTTACTGTGATCTCATGAGATTTGACTTAACTCTCATGAGATTTCATAGTAAACTTCCTTTAACTGAATAGGGAAATAAGATGAGTGTTCACAAAGCTCACTCCCTTAGCTGTCCCGGGACAGACATACTGATTTGCTGCTTAGAAGTCCTTTACAAAGGGGTGTGGCTACTAAGGAACTTTTGAGGTAAAATAGCTTTCTTTTTTACATAGAGATGCTCAGGTGATATTTTCTTGACAGCTTTTTACAGCTATTCACTTTCAAGTATTTCAACATTTGGGTATCATGGCCCTTTAATGATTCCGATAAAGCATACAGTTTTAACCCCTTAAGGACCAAGGCCATTTTTCAATTTCTTTCCCTTAAGGACCAGGGCTATTTTTACATTTCTGCTGTGTTTGTGTTTAGCTGTAATCTTCCTCTTACTCATTTACTCTACCCCTACATATTATATACCGTTTTTCTCGCCACTAAATGGACTTTCTAAAGATACCATTATTTTCATCATATCTTATAATTTACTATTAAAAATATTATAAAATATGAGGAAAAAATGGAAAAAAACCACACTTTTTCTAACTTTGACCCCCAAAATATGTTACACATCTACAACCACCAAAAAACACCCATGCTAAATAGTTTCTAAATTTTGTCCTGAGTTTAGAAATACCCAATGTTTACATGTTCTTTGCTTTTTTTGCAAGTTATAGGGCAATAAATACAAGTAACACTTTGCTATTTCAAAACCACTTTTTTTCAAAATGAGCGCTAGTTACATTGGAACCCTGATATCTGTCAGGAATACCTGAATATCCCTTGACATGTATATATATTTTTTTTAGAAGACATCCCAAAGTATTGATCTAGGCCCATTTTGGTATATTTCATGCCACCATTTCACCGCCAAATGCGATCAAATAAAAAAAAATGTTCACTTTTTCACAATTTTTTTCACAAACTTTAGGTTTCTCACAGAAATTATTTACAAATAACTTGTGCAATTATGGCATAAATGGTTGTAAATGCTTCTCTGGGATCCCCTTTGTTTAGAAATAGCAGACATATATGGCTTTGGCGTTGCTTTTTGGTAATTATAAGGCCGCTAAATGCTGCTGCGCACCACACATGTATTATGCCCAGCAGTGCAGGGGTTAATTAGGTAGCTTGTAGGGAGCTTGCAAGGTTAATTTTAGCTTTAGCATAGAGATCAGCCTCCCACTTGACACATCACACCACAGGATCCCTCCCAAACAGCTCTCTTCCCTCCCCCATCCCACAATTGTCCCCGCCATCTTAAGTACTGGCAGAAAGTCTGCCAGTACTAAAATAAAAGGTATATTTAAAAATTGTATAGCATATTTATATATGCTGCTGTGTAGGATCCCCCCTTAGCCCCCAACCTCCCTGATCTCCCCCAAACAGCTCTCTAACCCTCCCCCTCTACCTTACTGGGAGTCATCTTGGGTACTGGCAGCTGTCTGCCAGTACCCAGTTTAGAAAAAAAATGCCTTTTTTTTTAAATATTTTTATTTTTTTCTGTAGTGTAGCTTGACCCCCCATAGACAAACCACCACCCCCTCCCAGATCCCTTACAATAATTTTTTTCTGCTGATCCCCCGTCTCCCACTTATCACCTTTTTCTGTAGTATAGCGGTTCCCACCCGCTCCCTCCCCGTGCACACGCGCGCCCGCCACTCCCCGTGCACGCACGCGCGTCCGTGCACGCTCCCGACATCCCCGCCCCCCTCTCTCTTCAATGCTCCATCGATGGCCGCCCACTCGCCTCCCACGTCAGCTCCCACCCACCAACGATTGCGGCCATCGATGCCGGTGCAGAGAGGGCCACAGAGTGGCTCTCTCTGCATCGGATGGGGGAAAAATGTTATTGCAGGATGCCTCGACATCGAGGCATCACTGCAATAACTGTAAAGCGGCTGGAAGCGATCAGGATCGCTTCCAGCCGCTTTAATCCCCAAAGTCGTACAGGGTACGTCGCTGGTCTTTAAAGACCAGGTTGTGTGTGACGTACCCTGTACGACTCGTGTCGATAAGGGGTTAAGAAAAGGGTTCCAATTTATTATATTATCAAATTCACTTTATTCTCTTAGTATCCTTTGTTGCAAAGCATGTAGGTGCGGGTGCATGCTTGTGTCTAAATAACTATATGGCAGCAAGAATACATTTAACAATTATATACATTTCCAAGAGCACTAGATGGCAACAGTGTTTCTAGCCATGTGGTGCTCCAGACATGTGAATGCAACCCACCTTGGTATGTTCTTAAACGGATTTAAACCCCATATGTTTCTATCATTATTCAGATAGAGCATGCAAACTTAAACTACTTTCTCATTTACTTCTATTATTACATTCTCTTTGTTCTTGTAGATATTATTTAAAGCAGGGACACAAGATCAGCAGCATGCACTAGTCTAGAGCACTATATGGCAGCAGTTTTGCAAGCACTATTCCTGCCAAGTAATTCTCCAGATACCTACAAAGGTACCTCTTCAACAAAGAATAACATGGGAACAAAGCAAATTTGATAATAGAAGTAAATAGGAAATTATTTTGTAATTATGTTTTATTTGAATCATGACCCTTTAAATTTAGCTGGTGCAAAATACAAGTTTTTTTGCTATACAATTAAGCACTTCCTTATTGTGTTCAGATTAAATTTCATCAGGTGTTAATCGTAAAATGACCACAATGTTTAATTTATAAAATACTAGTGTCTCAGAGTATGTAGCTTAGCAACATTATCTCAGTGTTATGAAAGATTTGTTTTACACATGTATCATTCACCTTTGATCAACTCAATCAAAATGAAAAAGCAAAATATTTTTATACATTTTTAAAACCTATTTTGGGCCAGGTTACAAGTGGAGCATAATTTAACGCTCCTGCTCGAAGGTTAACTGTGCTAGAAGTTAACTTTTTGTGTGCATGGGGTTGCGCTGGTATTACAAGTTGAAAGTAAACTGTTTTTGCTCATGTGCATGTAAAAAAGCCGAACTTACAATATCATGTGCGATAACCTATTTCACCATATGAGCCAATGGACCAAAAAAGTGGAAAAAACACCCTTTATATACAAAATATAAACACACAGCCATTAATGTCTAAACCGTTGGCAACATAAGTGTGTACACCCCTCAGTGGAAATGTCCAAATTGGGCCCAATTAGCCATTTTCCCTCCCTGGTGTCATGTGACTCGTTAGTGTTATAAGGTCTCAGGTGTGAATGGGGAGCAGGTGCATTAAATTTGGTGTTATCCCTCTCACACTCTCTCATACTGGTCACTGGTAGTTCAACATGGCACCTCATGGCAAAGAACTCTCTGAGGATCTGAGAAAAAGAATTGTTGCTCTACATAAAGATGGCCTAGGCTATAAAAAGATTGCCAAGACCCTGAAACTGAGCTGCAGCATGGTGGGCAAGACAATACAGCGGTTTCACAGGACAGGTACCACTCAGAACAGGCCTTGCATAGCTGACCACAGAAACTGAGTGCACGTGCTCAGCGTCATATCCAGAGGTTGTCTTTGGGAAATAGACTTATGAGTGCTGCCAGCATTGCTGCGGAGGTTGAAGGTGGGGGGTCAGCCTGCTCAGACCATACACCATCAAATTGGTCTGCATGGCTGTCGTCCCAGAAGGAAGCTTCTTCTAAAGATGATGCAAACAGTTTGCAGACGACAAGCAGACCACGAGCATGGATTACTGGAACCATGTCCTTTGGTCTGATGAGACCAAGATAAACTTATTTGGTTCAGATGGTGTCAAGCGTGTGTTGCGGCAACCAGGTGAGGAGTACAAAGACAAGCATGGTGGTGGGAGTGTCATGGTCTGGGCCTGCATGAGTGCTGCTGGCACTGGGGAGCTACAGTTCATTGAGGGAACCATGAATGCCAACATGTACTGTGACATACTGAAGCAGAGCATGATCCCCTCCCTTTGGAGACTGAGCCGCAGGGCAGGATTCCAACATGATAAGGACCCCAAACACACCTCCAAGATGACCACTGCCTTGCTAAAGAAGCTGAGGATAAAGGTGATGGACTGGCCAAGCATGTCTCCAGACCTAAACCCTATTGAGCATCTGTGGGGCATCGTAAAATGAAAAGTGGGGGAGCGCAAGGTCTCTAACATCCACCAGCTCCGTGATGTCATCATGGAGGAGTGGGAGAGGACACCAGTGACAACCTGTGAAGCTCTTCTGAACTCCATGCCCAAGAGGATTAAGGCAGTGCTTGAAAATAATGGTGGCCACACAAAATATTGACACTTTGGGCCCAATTCGGACATTTCCACTTAGGGGTGTACTCACCTTTGTTGCCAATGGTTTAGAAATTAATGGCTATGTGTTATTATGAGTTATTTTGAGGGGACAGCAAATTTACACTGTTATACAGGCTCTACTTTACATTGCAGCAAAGTGTAATTTCTTCAGTGATGTCACATGAAAAGATATAATAAAATAGTTAAAAAAATGTGAGGGTTGTACTCACTTTTGTGAGATACTGTATATATATATATATATATATATATATATATATATATATATATACACTAATGCATGCATTAGTTTGTGTGGCATATGAAAGTCTACCATGAGATTTATGAAGAGTAATACAATTAGAACATTTTGAGACAGTATGACATTTTGGATATTTACTGTACCATATACTATTTGTATGTTTTATGGCTGCAATAAAAAGTTATTTTATGATAAATATAACTTCCATTTCAATCTGTTCCCCGTGTCTGCTATATTAATAGTCAAAACATACCATGCAAGCTGTGAATAAAAATCCTGAATATAAGACGGACAAGGGTGAAATTTAGAATGTGAGACTGATATTAGACTCTGCGTTATGAATAATATTAAATGTCTTATTGCACAGTTTGCATTGCTATGGAGGGACCCTATCATATGCCCCCATATGTTAGCAAAAGTACCAAAAATGCATGAAAATCCACCTATTTTTTTATCACTTTCAAAGCTGTTTCAATCAATAATTGAAACATCTGAATAAATCACATTACAGTATTTCCAGGCTTCTGTATTGCTTTGCTTCAGAGTGCCTCACAAGGATGAAAGCTATAACATACACAGTAAAAGTAAAACGTGACAGTTAATTCAGTATTGATGATGACCAATATGTTTGAATGAAGGTTTTTATCACTTATCTATTAATTAATGTGCAATTAATAATACGAATTTTGCTTAACGTAATACATTGGAAAAAATTTAATGTCTAAACACATAGGGCCAGATTACAATTTAGTGTTTTCGCTCAAGCGTAAACACTACTAGAAAGAAACTTTTAATGTGCACGGGTTTACACGCTTATTAAAAAATGGAAAGTAAAATGTTTGTGCATGAGTGACACTCGATGCACGGTAACTTCAGACTTCCAATAGCACACGCTAACACATTTACCCCATAGACTTCAATTGAGCGTGTTCTGAAAAAACCTAAAACTTATCACTTGGCTGCTAACCCTACACCAGGTTACATCAAGTATATATATATAAGTTAAAAGAACATTTTCCTCTATATGGAGAACACCGGAATGTGAAATATGAATTAAACGTCTGGTTGAGGATACACCAAGTATCCTCAACCAGACGTTTAATTCATATTTCACATTCCGGTGTTCTCCATATAGAGGAAAATGTTCTTTTAACTTTATATATATATATATATATATATACAACACACAGAGAAAGTCCAGCACTCACTTACAAGCTCTCAGCTAAGATTTAAAACTAAAAATGGAAAGGTTAGTTACTGCATTTGGCCAAATGGGACAAACCCAGGTAACACATCAAGGTCCTTTCCAATACCTGGGACCCTAAAACAGCCACACAATGCAAGCTCTCAAATCCAAACAAACTGGGAACAAGGGATTTTGGATTTGAGAGCTTGCATTGTGTGGCTGTTTTAGGGTCCCAGGTATTGAAAAGGACCTTGATGTGGTACCTGGGCTTGTCCCATTTGGCCAAATGCGGTAACTAACCTTTCCATTTTTGCTTTTAAATCTTAGCTGAGAGCTTGTAAGTGAGTGCTGGACTTTCTCTGTGTGTTGTATTAATTTGTTTTGTAATTTTCCCTATGGTTCTTGCACCCAGACCTATCTGGGGTTAACTGCCTGTGACTCTGGGGACAGCACAGCTTCCTGTGAGTGCCCGTGAGCACCCAGGGCTGAGCATGTTACAGGGTCATGGGATGTGTACCTGGTCCGGTATGAGAGTGCAGTCCCCTTCCATGTTTTGTATATACAGTATATATGATAGTGTGGCTGTGTTAGGGACTCAGGCAATGGAAAGGACCTTGACGTGGTGCCTGAGCTTTCCCATTTGGCCAGATGCGGTTACTAACCTTTCCAGTTGTGATTTTATCTTAGCTGTGAGCTAGCTGGTGAGTGCTGGGTGTTTCTATGTGTTGTATTACTTTCTATTTGTAATCCCCCTTGTTTCTTGCACCCATTCTGGACTGGGGTTAACTGCCTGTGGCTCTGGTGACATCACAGCTTTTTTGGAGTGCTATTTAGCACCCAGGGCTGGATGTTGCTGAGTCACAGGACGTGTACCTGATCCGGTCTTGGAGTGCAGTTCCCTTCCATGATATATATATATATATATATATATATATATATATATATATATATATACACACAGTTTATAGGTCACATTAAAGGTGGAAAAAGTTCTGAAATGATTTATCTTTGTCTCATATTTTTACTGTGTTTAGATAAGCTATGACTATGGTCTGTGTGCTGAAACGCGTAAGCTATTCTTAACAGCTGTTCTTTGATACCTGTTTTTACAATTGGTGGCAAGAGAGAAAGTGGACTTTTAAACTCTGTGCTGATGCACTAAATAAAAGTTATGTTTTATAAAAAGGATATCGCTCTCCTCCAATTTTTTGTATCATTTTTTTACATCACAGAAACCTGACATTTTAACAGGGGTGTGTAGACTTTTTATATCCACTGTATACATATATACACAGGTATATACAGTATATATATTTTTTAAATATCTATATCTATATGAATATATACAGGTATGGATATATACACATATAGGAATATATATTTTAAAATACAAAGAACATATTCTACTATGTGAAACACATTGGAATGTAAAATATTTATAGTTAATACACAGTGAAACACATTTTAAAATGTTAATTAAATAAAAATGTTTTTTCATATTTTAAGGTATTTGAGTGAAAAGGGCTCCAAACTGTGTGTGTGTATGTATGCATATATATATATATATATATATATATATTTATATATATGTGTGTGTGTGTGTGTGTGCTTATATGTGCATTTATACTGTGTACACATATAAATATATATATATATATATATATATATATATATGTATGTATAAATATACACACAAATAAATTCACATTTAATTTTAACCTTTACGTGAGGTTTTTAGTCATGCAAACCCGATGCACACAAATATAGTCTGCGCTTGAGCAAACATGTTTACTTTCAACTTGTAATGTGCTTGCAAGTTAACATGGTGACAATATTGCTTATCGCATATCATGCAAACAATAGCTTGCCACATGTAATTGAGCCCATAATCATAAATAGACATTTACATAATTTCATTTGTGTATAGGTTTCATTGTTGAAAGTGCAATTTCAGATTTATTTTTTAATATTTTATTAAATAATAAAACAATATTGTATATTAAAATGTGATAAGCATGTAAGACATGTAAAATGATTAAATAAAATATATATAATAGTCAATAATAATAAAATCAAATAAGTATATCTACAATTATATTAGCTCCAACAGAATTCTGCTTGCTGATATGTATGGAATATACTATATATATATATATATATATATATATATATATATATATATATATATATATATATATATATATATATTATACATATCAATATAATATATATATATATATATATATATATACTGTATATATATATATATATATATATATACTGTATATATAATATATGATATAATATCAGAATATACAATTAAAAATAATTAAACTTCCTGAAATATTTATTATTAACATGGTACTAGAATTATTAAAATCCTTCTAAGCCCCCTAATAGAAATATGACCCTTAAGTAAATATCTTAAGATATTATCAGTAGGAAGTATATATATATATATATATATATATATATATATATATATATATATATATATATATATATATATATATATATATATATATAGTATAAGATTTAATATTGTGCCCGGATCTAATATTTAAAATATATATAAGAATACATGCTAGATTTAATCATTATACCCATGCTTAGTCTTAAAATATACGTGCTCAGTTAAATAAAATAATCACAGATATATTGACTAAATGTTTTATTAATACTAGGAAATAATATGTATATTGAAAATACATTTATAAAATATATAAGGAAATATATTTTCCTGTAACTGAATAAATTACTAAATGGAACTACGTTAAAATTCCTGTTGTCCCCCCGGTGTTCAATACTAGAATTGCAGCCAAAGATATATAAGGAAATGAAATAACCAGTGAAGATTATATTTATGTAATATAAAGATGTGATAACCTAAAATAAATGTTTTTGGAGTTACATTTTATTTGGTCCTTGAATTTGAACATGAATTGTGCCTTGAATTTAAATGTTTCTATTGAGTATACTAGTGTTTTATATTATGCCAGTTAATAACACAATTTTTTTATTTCTGTTCTTCTTTTGTTATTCATAAGGAGACACTTTTGGCATAACTTGTACAGATCTGCATTAATACTATTTTTCAATAATTATATAATACTTTTGTCCGATATGTGCATAGGTGGTTGATCTAAAGTAGATACTCTTTGTTATATGTAAAGAAAGGGATGTATATAATTAATAACTACTATTGTAGAATTCAAAGAAAAAAAACACTATATGGGTACAGTAGTACTTATGCCTCATGACTGCAAGATAAATTATAGTACTTAAAAGAAGACAGCTGTGTGATCTGTCTGTTGAAATTAAATTATTGTGTTCCGAACTTTCTTCCATTTTTCTCTTTTTCAGTGAAATCTGATGAGCTGCAAACAATCAAAAAGGAACTGACCCAAATCAAAACTAAAATTGACTCTTTGCTGGGTAGACTGGAAAAAATTGAAAAACAGCAGAAGGCTGAAACAGGTTGGTGAAAATGATTTATGTCTCAGTCTAAGAAATCTCATTAAGACGGAAATTAAATGTAGAAAAAGCATAACTCAAAAGCAGCATCTTATCTAAGAATGCATAGAAGATCTGTGAGCATGCAGTGATAATGTGTAGGATCTGAATTAAGATAAAGCAATATAATTTTGTGGTTAATATTTAGCTTCTTTTTTTTTAGTGAATTAAAAAATTTAGTACAATAATCACAATGTGGTCATTATCATGCACAACAGATTATCTGATGTTACCTTGTATTTTCTTAATGCAGAATTTAGAAAAGCAAGTTTTTTTTTCTAGGTTCAAGCATACTAAGAAACAAATCAATGAATCTGTACGTGGATATTTCAGATTTCTGTGCAGTTATAATTATCTTTGTTTTCTTGTTACTGAAATGTCTTTTTATATACAAAAAATGTCTAAATCATTTGCCTAGATTTAGAGTTTGGCATTAGCCGTCAAAAGCAGCGTTAAGGGGTCCTAACGCTGCTTTTTACCGCCCGCTGGTATTTAGAGTCAGGCAGGAAAGGGTCTACCACTCACTTTCTTTCTGCGACTCCAGGCTACCGCAGATCCCCTTACGTCAATTGTGTATCCTATCTTTTCAATGGGATTTGCCTAACGCTGGTATTTGGAGTCTTTGAAGTAATGAGAGGTAGAGCCTCTACCGACAAGACTCCTACCGCCAAAAAAAGTCAGTAGTTAAGAGCTTTATGGGCTAATGCTGGAACATAAAGCTCTTAACTACTGTGCTATAAAGTACACTAACACCCATAAACTACCTATGAACCCCTAAACCGAGGACCCCCCACATTGCAAAACCTATAATAAAATTTTTTAACCCCTAATCTGCCGCTCCGGACACCGCCGCAACCTACATTATCTCTATGAACCCCTAATCTGCTGCCCCTAACATCGCGACGCCTATATTATATTTATTAGCCCCTAATCTGCCCCCCCCAATGTCGCCGCCACCTAACTACACGTATTAACCCCTAATCTGCCGACCGGACATCGCCACCACTATAATAAATGTATTAACCCCTAAACCGCTGCACTCCCGCCTCGCAAACACTATAATAAATTGTATTAACCCCTAATCTGCCGCTGCCACCTACCTACAATTAACCCATAATCTGCCGCCCCCACCGTCGCCGCTACTATAATAAAGTTATTAACCCCTAAACCTAAGTCTAACCCTAACCCTCACAGCCCCCTAACTTAAATATAATTTAAATTATTCTAAATAAATGTACTATCAAAAAATAAATTATTTCTATATAAAACTAAATACTTACCTCTAAAATAAATCCTAATATAGCTACAATATAACTATTAGTTACATTGTAGCTATTTTAGGATTTATATTTATTTTACAGGCAACTTTGTATTTATTTTAACTAGGTACAATAGCTATTAAATAGTTAATAAATATTTAATAGCTACCTAGTTAAAATAATTTCAAAATTACCTGTAAAATAAATCCTATCCTAAATTACAAATAAACCTAACACTACACTATCAATAAATTAATTAAATAAATTAACTACAATTAGCTAAACTAAAATACAATTAAATAAACTAATCTATAATACAAAACCCCCCACTAAATTACAGAAAATAAAAAAAATCTAAGCCCCCTAATAAAATAAAAAAGCCCCCCATAATAATAAAATGCCCTACCCTATTCTAAAATACAAAGTAATCAGCTCTTTTACCAGCCCTTAAAAGGGCTTTTTGTGGGGCATTGCCCCAAAGTAATCAGCTCTTTTACCTGTAAAAAAAATACAACCCCCCCAACATTAAAACCCACCACCCACATAACCCTACTCTAACCCACCCAAACCCCCCTTAAATAAACCTAACACTAACCCCCTGAAGATCTCCCTACCTTGAGTCGTCTTCACCCAGCTGAGCCGAATTCTTCATCCAAGCGGAGCAAGAAGATGTCATCCATCCGGTAGAAGTCTTCATCCAAGCAGTGCAAGAAGAGGTCCTCCATCCAGTAGAAGTCTTCATCCAAGCGGTGTCTTCTATCTTCATCCATCAGGAGCGGAGCCATCTTTCATCCAGCCGACGCGGAGCCATCCTCTTTAACCGACGGACTAACGATGAACGAAGGTTCCTTTAAGGGACGTCATCCAAGATGGCGTCCCTCGAATTCTGATTCGCTGATAGGATTCTATCAGCCAATCGGAATTAAGGTAAGAAAAATCTGATTGGCTGATTCAATTAGCCAATCAGATTGAGGTTCAATCCGATTGGCTGACAAGCCTGGTCAAGTTCAGTGGAGGTGGGCAACAAGCCTGGTCAAGTTCAGTGGAGGTGGGACCACAGATTACCCGGTCATACTGAGGAGCGGCAAGTGAGCATATCCAATCCCCGCAAACGGCTGTGGTTTGCTGCAAGTAATCTACGAGGGGCGGTCAGCTTACAATACAGGGTGTGTTCCTGTGTTCCCTGTTCAAGGCTAGTAGCAAGTCTGTCTGTTTCTGCTGGTCCATAGACTCACCTGGTGGAAGTTCCCCTGTTCAGGCATCGCGGAAATAGCGATTTGTGTAACCACTGGAGTAAGTCCCTGGGGCACATATGGGCCAGGGAACTGTGTTGTGCTGTGGCACTGGTATTACCATACAGGAAAAGCCCTATACAGAACTTTGCAGGGGAACCAGCTACTCAGCTACTAAGTTATGTGATATATCTGAGTCATAAGCCCCTATATAAATTGGATAACATACGCTTCTTAACCTGCAGCACCAGGGTGTATAAGAAAATCTCTTGCTGGGAAATTTTGATTCTGTGTTATAAAGCACCAGGTCCAAGTGTTACCTAGAGACCTTGAATGTGCTTTGGATATCCTGGGATTACAAGCAATGGTAAACTTCGCTGTGAACTCCTGCTTGGGTGTTTCATCAAGATAAAGCCATGGACAAGTTTGCCAATAGTGCTTTTGAAATCTTACTTGTTTAGTACCAGAATATTTCTCCTCTGAAGCAGCAGTTATTAGTTTTAAGAGGCTTAAAATCTGTATTATCTTGCATAACTTTACAGATGAAGCTCTGAGAAACAAGGTAAAGTTGAACTCCTTCTGATAAATGACTGATAGATGCCTGTCAATAATGTTGCAATAAGAGAATACCTACATGTTATATGCTATTTATATGTTTACAGGTGGGCTGGTTAAAAGGCATTGGTAATTATGTTAATGCTTGATTTTTAAGAGGTTTTTGAAATGTTCTTTTATGTTTTACTATGTGCCTCATATTATGTTCCATAATAGTGTGTGAGAACAATTAGGTGTAGAAATGAATGTAAGATTGCTTAACGGTATTACATACAAACTCTACAGTGTATTAAAATAAGGAGACTTTATATTATTGAAGTTCCAGCTGAAACATAAAGATAATTCAAAATTCAGGAAAACAATTGGTTTTGTAGGGTAATGACTATCATATCCAGTGTACAGTTTATCTGAGTAGTATTACATTAAAAGGAAAAGGGAACTAGGATAAGATATTGGATTTAGATATAGGGGAGGGACTGATGTATGAGTTTATAGCCTTATGTATGCATGAGTTGGTGTATATAATTGTTTGTCTATGACCATGTACCTCGGTCTCTTGAGCTTTACAATATTAGGATAAGCTCGTTGCACTGCATAGCAAGGTTAGACTCTGTTAAAGCCTGATGTGTGGTATAGACAAATAGCTAATCCTAGCTGATTTAAATAATCACAATAAGTGTGTCGGCATAGCCCTAGAAGATTCATTTTTCACTATACATTTCACTACATGTTCCCTATTTTCCCGCTGGGGGCCTGTATTGGCTCCTGATATATGATTGCTATATTGGGCCTGCTCTAGGTCTCTGATACACTATGCGCACTCTTTTTTTTTTCCCCCTCACTGATAGGTATCTCACTGTTTGTTTTCTTCTTTGCTGCACCCAATGGACACATTTTTGTCCTCTACTTCTAATACACCTTTAGCTATGCCGCCTAAATCAAAGGACAAAAAGGGACCTAGGACTAGCTTAAGTTCTCATGAGGAACCTATGCCGATATCTATAGAGAGTAAACAGTTACTACAACACAAGTCTGATTTATTCACTCCACAATTTACAGAGATTAAATCAGAGATATCTAGTCTTGTGACAGAAGTTAGACAGTTCTCTAATCGGCTCGATGAAGCAGAGCTTAGAATTTCCAGCTTAGAGGATCAGGCAAACAGTCAAGAAATAATGGTAACTGAGCATGAAAATAAAATGGCCATAATGCAGGCTAGGATTGAAGACCTTGAAGACAGGACCAGACATAACAACGTTAAAGTAGTTGGCCTGCCTGAGAGTATAGTGATCTCATATTCTTCGCATCAGTTCTGCTGCCATAATGTGTGGGCTTACATAAGCAACCCCCCATTCTAAAAGAAAGGGCGCACAGATTAGGACCAATTAAGGATAACCTTAGTGGATCTCCTAGACCTAGAACAATTATAATAAAGTTTCTTAATTTTCAAGATAAGATATCTATAATGCAGAACTACCGCAAAATTCAGGAATGTAAAATCAATCAACATAGATTGCTATTATTTCAAGATTTTTCTGCAGAAACCACAGCAAAATGAAGAATAATGGCCCCGCATTGTACAAAATGTATTAATGCTAAATTACAAGCAAGATTAGTCTACCTGGCAAAAATTATAATTAACGTGAATGGCACTACTCGAGTAATTACAGAAGCTGAGGCGGCTCAATCATTATGTAAAGAGCTTAAACTTAATTAGAAGGATTAGAATATCAGGTCTTTTCTTTTGATGTTATGAAAATTATGATTGGCGTTTGGATTGTATGAATGTTGTAAGTTTGTGGGGGGGGGTTCTCCTTTCCCTCGCCCCCCCCCCCCCCCCCCGCACCTCACAATCCTTTTTCTAGTAGTACAAAATGAATATAAACAAACTTAACTTTATATCTTGGAATGTGGGTGGGATAACATCCCGTATAAAAAGAAAGTCAATAATAAAATATTTAAATTCCTTCAACCCACAAATAGTTTTCCTGCAAGAGACGCATTTAAAACCTGAGGAAGCTCTAAAATTAAAATCCAAATTGGTTGGAAATATAGTAAACTCACCATACTGTGGGAGGAAAAGGGGAGCGGCGATCCTATTTAATAGGAGTTTGCAGTGTGATATTCTCTCCCAAACTATAGATCAGAATGGGAGATATCTTATTTTAGAAGTATTGATTCATGAAGTGAAAATGGTCTTGTGTAATGTTTATGGTCCCAATAAACCTGATAAAAAATTTTGGGATAACCTGAAGGCTAAATTGATGTATTATAGTAACCAGAGAATTATTATAGGCGGAGACTTTAATATAGCACATAGGCCTCGATTAGATAGGTTGAAATGTTTAAATAAATGTGAACATGGGAAGAATCGGACTCTCTTTAATTTTATGATGGATCTAGGGCTTACAGATATATGGCGTGCACAATTCCCAGATGTAAAAGCATTTGCATGCGAATCGAAAACATTTAATACACTCTCGCGTATAGATATGTTTCTGGTCTCAGAATATGAACTAAACCAAGTCATCAGTGCAGGCATTAAAGATATAGTCATTTCTGACCATGCGGTCATCTCTTTGTTGATAAAGATTGGACCAGATTTTGGCCCTAATTTCTCTAGGCTTTCTTTTCCCTCCTATTTAATTAATAACTTACAATTCACCAATTGGTTGACTGAGAAGTGGAACGAATATAAAAATAATAATAACACATATTTGTTTAAACTAGAAACATTCTGGGAAGCATTCAAGGCATTCATTAGGGGTGAAATAAGAGCATATTTGTGCAAATGGAAAAGTAAGGCCAGAGAAACTCAGTTAACAAATCAAGTTAGGAATGCCTATGAGGCATATATTAAAAACCCTGATAAACTAGCGTGGGACAATTACTCTGAGAAAAAAAAATGAAAGGGATCGAAGCATAAGACCATTCAAGATGATTTAAAGTCGAGAGCTAAATATAATGGGAATTACGGAAGATCGGCTAGATATCTTTCAATTGTAATCAAAAATAGACAAAGTAGTAAAAGAATCCATAAAATTAGACTGGCAGGTAAAAGCGTCACCAATCTTACTAAAATAAAATAAGCTTTTTATGAATTTTATAAAAAGATCTATAAGAAGGAAGAAATAAATATACAGAATAAACTAAGGCCTAGATTTGGAGTTCGGCGGTAGCCGTCAAAACCAGCGTTAGAGGCTCCTAACGCTGGTTTTAGGCTACCGCCGGTATTTGGAGTCAGTGATTAAAGGGTCTAACGCTCACTTTTCAGCCGCGACTTTTCCATACCGCAGATCCCCCTACGCCATTTGCGTATCCTATCTTTTCAATGGGATCTTTCTAACGCTGGTATTTAGAGTCGTTTCTGAAGTGAGCGTTAGAGCTCTAACGACAAAATTCCAGCCGCCTGAAAATAGCAGGAGTTAAGAGCTTTCTGGCTAACGCCGGTTTATAAAGCTCTTAACTACTGTACCCTAAAGTACACTAACACCCATAAACTACCTATGTACCCCTAAACCGAGGTCCCCCCACATCGCCGCCACTCGATTAAAATTTTTAACCCCTAATCTGCCGACCGCCACCTACGTTATACTTATGTACCCCTAATCTGCTGCCCCTAACCCCGCCGACCCCTATATTATATTTATTAACCCCTAACTTGCCCCCCACAACGTCGCCGCCAGCTACTTAAAATAATTAACCCCTAATCTTCCGACCGCAAATCGCCGCCACCTACGTTATCCCTATGTACCCCTAATCTGCTGCCCTAACATCGCCGACCCCTATATTATATTTATTAACCCCTAATCTGCCCCCCTCAACGTCGCCGACACCTGCCTACATTTATTAACCCCTAATCTGCCGAGCGGACCTGAGCGCTACTATAATAAAGTTATTAACCCCTAATCCGCCTCACTAACCCTATCATAAATAGTATTAACCCCTAATCTGCCCTCCCTAACATCGCCGACACCTACCTTCAATTATTAACCCCTAATCTTCCGAGCGGAGCTCACCGCTATTCTAATAAATTGATTAACCCCTAAAGCTAAGTCTAACCCTAACACTAACACCCCCCTAAGTTAAATATAATTTTTATCTAACAAAATAAATTAACTCTTATTAAATAAATGATTCCTATTTAAAGCTAAATACTTACCTGTAAAATAAACCCTAATATAGCTACAATATAAATTATAATTATATTATAGCTATTTTAGGATTAATATTTATTTTACAGGCAACTTTGTAATTATTTTAACCAGGTACAATAGCTATTAAATAGTTAAGAACTATTTAATAGTTACCTAGTTAAAATAATAACAAATTTACCTGTAAAATAAATCCTAACCTAAGATATAATTAAACCTAAAACTACCCTATCAATAAAATAATTAAATAAACTACCTACAATTACCTACAATTAACCTAACACTACACTATCAATAAATTAATTAAACACAATTCCTACAAATAAATACAATTAAATAAACTAGCTAAAGTACAAAAAATAAAAAAGAACTAAGTTACAGAAAATAAAAAAATATTTACAAACATAAGAAAAATATTACAACAATTTTAAACTAATTACACCTACTCTAAGCCCCCTAATAAAATAACAAAGCCCCCCAAAATAAAAAATTCCCTACCCTATTCTAAATTAAAAAACTTACAAGCTCTTTTACCTTACCAGCCCTGAACAGGGCCCTTTGCGGGGCATGCCCCAAGAATTTCAGCTCTTTTGCCTGTAAAAGAATAAATACAATACCCCCCCCCCCAACATTACAACCCACCACCCACATACCCCTAATCTAACCCAAACCCCCCTTAAATAAACCTAACACTAAGCCCCTGAAGATCTTCCTACCTTGTCTTCACCATACCAGGTTCACCGATCCGTCCTGAAGAGCTCCTCCGATGTCCTGATCCAAGCCCAAGCGGGGGCTGAAGAGGTCCATGATCCGGTCAAAGTCTTCATCCAAGCGGGGCAGAAGAGGATCTTCCATCCGATTGAAGTCATCATCCAGGCGGCATCTTCTATGGTCTTCCATCCGGAGCGAAGCGGCAGGATCCTGAAGACCTCCAGCGCGGAACATCCATCCGGACCGACGACTGAACGACAAATGACTGTTCCTTTAAGGGACGTCATCCAAGATGGCGTCCCTCGAATTCCGATTGGCTGATAGGATTCTATCAGCCAATCGGAATTAAGGTAGGAATTTTCTGATTGGCTGATGGAATCAGCCAATCAGAATCAAGTTCAATCCGATTGGCTGATCCAATCAGCCAATCAGATTGAGCTCGCATTCTATTGGCTGTTCCGATCAGCCAATAGAATGCGAGCTCAATCTGATTGGCTGATTGGATCGGCCAATCGGATTGAACTAGATTTTGATTGGCTGATTCCATCAGCCAATCAGAAAATTCCTACCTTAATTCCGATTGGCTGATAGAATCCTATCAGCCAATCGGAATTCGAGGGACGCCATCTTGGATGACGTCCCTTAAAGGAACAGTCATTCGTCGTTCAGTCGTCGGTCCGGATGGATGTTCCGCGCTGGAGGTCTTCAGGATCCTGCCGCTTCGCTCCGGATGGAAGACCATAGAAGATGCCGCCTGGATGATGACTTCAATCGGATGGAAGATCCTCTTCTGCCCCGCTTGGATGAAGACTTTGACCGGATCATGGACCTCTTCAGCCCCCGCTTGGGCTTGGATCAGGACATCGGAGGAGCTCTTCAGGACGGATCGGTGAACCTGGTATGGTGAAGACAAGGTAGGAAGATCTTCAGGGGATTAGTGTTAGGTTTATTTAAGGGGGGTTTGGGTTAGATTAGGGGTATGTGGGTGGTGGGTTGTAATGTTGGGGGGGGGGTATTGTATTTATTCTTTTACAGGCAAAAGAGCTGAAATTCTTGGGGCATGCCCCGCAAAGGGCCCTGTTCAGGGCTGGTAAGGTAAAAGAGCTTGTAAGTTTTTTAATTTAGAATAGGGTAGGGAATTTTTTATTTTGGGGGGCTTTGTTATTTTATTAGGGGGCTTAGAGTAGGTGTAATTAGTTTAAAATTGTTGTAATATTTTTCTTATGTTTGTAAATATTTTTTTATTTTCTGTAACTTAGTTCTTTTTTATTTTTTGTACTTTAGCTAGTTTATTTAATTGTATTTATTTGTAGGAATTGTGTTTAATTAATTTATTGATAGTGTAGTGTTAGGTTAATTGTAGGTAATTGTAGGTAGTTTATTTAATTATTTTATTGATAGGGTAGTTTTAGGTTTAATTATATCTTAGGTTAGGATTTATTTTACAGGTAAATTTGTTATTATTTTAACTAGGTAACTATTAAATAGTTCTTAACTATTTAATAGCTATTGTACCTGGTTAAAATAATTACAAAGTTGCCTGTAAAATAAATATTAATCCTAAAATAGCTATAATATAATTATAATTTATATTGTAGCTATATTAGGATTTATTTTACAGGTAAGTATTTAGCTTTAAATAGGAATCATTTATTTAATAAGAGTTAATTTATTTCGTTAGATGTAAATTATATTTAACTTAGGGGGGTGTTAGTGTTAGGGTTAGACTTAGCGTTAGGGGTTAATCCATTTATTAGAATAGCGGTGAGCTCCGCTCGGAAGATTAGGGGTTAATAATTGAAGGTAGGTGTCGGCGATATTAGGGAGGGCAGATTAGGGGTTAATACTATTTATGATAGGGTTAGTGAGGCGGATTAGGGGTTAATAACTTTATTATAGTAGCGCTCAGGTCCGCTCGGCAGATTAGGGGTTAATAAGTGTAGGCAGGTGTCGGCGACGTGGAGGGGGGCAGATTAGGGGTTAATAAATATAATATAGGGGTCGGCGATGTTAGGGCAGCAGATTAGGGGTACATAGGGATAACGTAGGTTGCGGCGGTTTACGGAGCGGCAGATTAGGGGTTAAAAAAAATATGCAGGGGTCAGCGATAGCGGGGGCGGCAGATTAGGGGTTAATAAGTGTAAGGTTAGGGGTGTTTAGACTCGGGGTACATGTTAGAGTGTTAGGTGCAGACGTAGGAAGTGTTTCCCCATAGGAAACAATGGGGCTGCGTTAGGAGCTGAACGCTGCTTTTTTGCAGGTGTTAGGTTTTTTTTCAGCTCAAACAGCCCCATTGTTTCCTATGGGAGAATCGTGCACGAGCACGTTTTTGAGGCTGGCCGCGTCCGTAAGCAACTCTGGTATCGAGAGTTGCATTTGCGGTAAAAATGCTCTACGCTCCTTTTTTGGAGCCTAACGCAGCATTTGTTTGAACTCTCGATACCAGAGTTAATTTTATGGTGCGGCCAGAAAAAAGCCTGCGGAGCGTTAACAGCCCTTTTACCGCCAAACTCCAAATCTAGGCCTAAGTTTTTGGAATAATCTTAAAACTCCTAAAATATCTGACCAAGATCTAGAATTACAAAACCTATAAAGCCCCTGGCCCGGATCAACTCCCAATAGAATTATATAAAATTTTACTTGAGCATATTCCAGATACTTTAGTGAATTTGTTTAATTCTTACTACATTGAAAATAAAAAGCCATCTAGATATTTCTCGGCGTCAACCATTACCCTGATATATAAAAAGAATAAAGACCCAGAAAACATGTCCGCATATAGACCAATATCACTATTAAATTGTGACTATAAAATCTTTACGGCCATTATTGCAAATAGGCTGAAAACCTATATAGGGATTTTAGTCCATCCGGATCAAGCCTGCTTTATGCCAGGTAGAAATGTGTCTAAAATTATCCGCCAGGTCTTGACGGTCTTAGAAGTTTTTTGGACTGAAAATAAGGGTAAGGCATGCCGAGAGAGATCTAACATGGCGTTATTGGCGATCAATGCTGAAAAGGCTTTTGATCTCATCAATTGGGATAATCTATTTTATTCATTAGCGAGTTTTGGATTTAAGGGCAATTTCCTAAATATGATATATGCAATCTATCAAAACCCAATTTCCAATCTACTAATTAATTCTGAACTTTCTCAAGATATTATTTTAGAAAAGGGTACACGCCAGGGCTGTCCTCTTTCACCCCTTCTGTTTAATTTGGCGCTAGAGCCCTTCACGATTAAACTGAGACAAGAACTTTCCGGGATAATGGTTGGTAAAATTAAAATAGTCCTTACTTTATATGCGGATGATCTACTTCTATTTTTGAATGAATCTGATCTTTCAATCCAGCATTTTTTTACTTTGGCTAAACAATTTGGGTCTTTTGCTGGTTATAAAATCAATCCAGAAAAATCCGAAATCCTATGGATCACTCAAAATGATACCCTAACTCGTAGATACCCTTTTAAATCAGTAGAATCAATAAACTATTTAGGGGTTAAAATACATAAAGATCCTAATGCCTGGTATAAATTAAATTTTACACCTTATTTTTGCAAATACAAAAAAGAGGTAGATAAGTGGATGTCGCTTCCAATTTCATTATCAGCATGGGCTGCCATGGTCAAGACAATTTTTTTTTCCACAATTATTACATTTACTTAAAAATCTTCCGTTTCTGATCAAGAGTAAAGATGTAGCTTTGTTTAATAGTATCACAGCAGGGTTTGTTTGGTAGCAAAAGCGTAGACAGATATCTATATATAATCTATCTTTACATACAAATGTAGGAGGCCTGGCACTTCCAAACCTCAGATATTATAACTTAGTTACGCAAAGTAAATATATTTTAGATTGGATTACAGAAACAGAGTATTCAACCAATTTGCACTTAGAAACGGAAATTGTAACCCCATATGCACTGAGAGCTTTGATCCATCTAGATAGGAAGGAGTTACCCAAACGGTTGGCCCGGATGGGGACATTGTCGAATCCCATTTCTCTTGTTAAGTGTATCCAGTCCACGGATCATCCATTACTTATGGGATATTAACTCCTCCCCAACAGGAAGTGCAAGAGGATTCACCCAGCAGAGCTGCTATATAGCTCCTCCCCTAACTGCCATTACCAGTCATTCTCTTGCACCCAACAAATAGATAGGATGTGTGAGAGGACTGTGGTGATTATACTTAGTTTCATACCTTCAATCAAAAGTTTGTTATTTTATAATAGCACTGGAGTGTGTTATTCCTTCTCTGGTAGAATTTGAAGAAGAATCTACCTGAGTTTTTCTATGATTTTAGCCGGAGTAGTTAAGATCATATTGCTGTTTCTCGGCCATCTGAGGAGAGGTAAACTTCAGATCAGGGGACAGCGGGCAGATTAATCTGCAAAGAGGTATGTAGCAGCTTATTATTTTCTGACAATGGAATTGATGAGAAAATTCTGCCATACCAATATAATGTAAACTCAGCCTTAAATGCAGTAGCAGCAACTGGTATCAGGCTGTCATGTATGTATATTTTACACTTCAGTATTCTGGGGAATGGCACTTCACTGGAATTATACTGTATGCATAAAACTTTAGCCTAATTTGCAGGGACTAGCAACAGGCTTTTTAATAACACTCAATTTATTAATGTTAAACATTTTTTGCTGGCATGTAAAATCGTTTAATTTTCTGAGGTACTGGGTGAAAAAATGTTTTGGGCACTATTTTTTTCCACTTGGCAGTCGTTTTATTTAATTTATGACAGTTTACTGATCTCTCTCACTGTTATGTGTGAGGGGGAGGGGCCTTTTTGGTGCTTTTGCTACGCATCAAAAAATTCAGTCAGAAGTTTATTGTCTTCCCTGCATGATCCGGTTCATCTCTACAGAACTCAGGGGTCTTCAAAACTTGTTTTGAGGGAGGTAATCACTCACAGCAGAGCTGTGAGATTGTAGTTGACTGTGATAAAAAAACGTTTATTTCTGTATTTTTTTTCTGCTATCAGGGTTAGTTATCCTTTGCTAATGGGAGCAATCCTTTGCTAAAATTGTGTTTTTTACAAAGATTTGATGCTATAACTTTTCAGTTTATTAATTTTCAACTGTCATAACTTTTTCTGTGCTTCTTATAGGCACAGTACGTTTTCATATTATAGTAAATTACTTGAAAAGTATTTCCAAGTTGCTAGTTTATTTGCTAGTGTGTTAAACATGTCTGATTCAGAGGAAGATATCTGTGCTATATGTGCTAAAGCCAAAGTGGAGCCCAATAGAAATTTATGTACTAACTGTATTGATGCTACTTTAAATAAAAGTCAATCTGTACAAATTGAACATATTTCACCAAACAACGAGGGGAGAGTTATGCCGACTAACTCGCCTCACGTGTCAGTACCTGCATCTCCCGCTCGGGAGGTGCGTGATATTGTAGCGCCGAGTACATCTGGGCGGCCATTACAAATCACATTACAGGATATGGCAACTGTTATGACTGAAGTTTTGGCTAAATTACCAGAACTAAGAGGTAAGCGTGATCACTCTGGGGTGAGAACAGAGTGCGCTGATAATATTAGGGCCATGTCAGACACTGCGTCACAATTTGCAGAACATGAGGACGGAGAGCTTCATTCTGCGGGTGACGGTTCTGATCCAAACAAACTGGATTCAGATATTTAAAATTTTAAATTTAAGCTGGAAAACCTCCGTGTATTACTAGGGGAGGTGTTAGCGGCTCTGAATGATTGTAACACAGTTGCAATACCAGAGAAAATGTGTAGGTTGGATAAATATTTTGCGGTACCGGCGAGTACTGACGTTTTTCCTATACCTAAGAGACTTACTGAAATTGTTACTAAGGAGTGGGATAGACCCGGTGTGCCGTTCTCACCCCCTCCGATATTTAGAAAGATGTTTCCAATAGACGCCACCACACGGGACTTATGGCAAACGATCCCTAAGGTGGAGGGAGCAGTTTCTACTTTAGCTAAGCGTACCACTATCCCGGTGGAGGATAGCTGTGCCTTTTCAGATCCAATGGATAAAAAGTTAGAGGGTTACCTTAAGAAAATGTTTGTTCAACAAGGTTTTATATTGCAACCTCTTGCATGCATTGCGCCTGTCACGGCTGCAGCAGCATTTTGGTTTGAGTCTCTGGAAGAGACACTTGAATCAGCTCCATTAGATGAGATTACACACAAGCTTAAAGCCCTTAAGTTAGCTAACTCATTTATTTCAGATGCCGTAGTACATTTAACTAAACTTACGGCTAAGAATTCCGGATTCGCCATTCAGGCACGCAGAGCACTGTGGCTAAAATCCTGGTCAGCTGACGTTACTTCTAAATCTAAATTGCTTAATATACCTTTCAAAGGGCAGACCTTATTCGGGCCCGGGTTGAAAGAAATTATCGCTGACATTACAGGAGGTAAAGGCCATGCCCTGCCTCAAGACAGAGCCAAACCTAAGGCTAGACAGTCTAATTTTCGTTCCTTTCGTAATTTCAAAGCAGGAGCAGCATCAACTTCCTCTGCACCAAAACAGGAAGGAGCTGTTGCTCGCTACAGACAAGGCTGGAGACCTAACCAGTCCTGGAACAAGGGCAAGCAGGCCAGGAAACCTGCTGCTGCCCCTAAGACAGCATGAATCGAGGGCCCCCGATCCGGGAACGGATCTAGTGGGGGGCAGACTTTCTCTCTTCGCCCAGGCTTGGGCAAGAGATGTCCAGGATCCCTGGGCGTTAGAGATCATATCTCAGGGATACCTTCTAGACTTCAAATTCTCTCCCCCAAGAGGGAGATTTCATCTGTCAAGGTTGTCAACAAACCAAATAAAGAAAGAGGCGTTTCTACGCTGCGTACAAGATCTTTTATTAATGGGAGTGATCCATCCGGTTCCGCGGTCGGAACAAGGACAAGGGTTTTACTCAAATCTGTTTGTGGTTCCCAAAAAAGAGGGAACTTTCAGGCCAATCTTGGATTTAAAGATCCTAAACAAATTCCTAAGAGTTCCATCGTTCAAAATGGAAACTATTCGGACAATTTTACCCATGATCCAAAAGGGTCAGTACATGACCACAGTGGATTTAAAGGATGCTTACCTTCACATACCGATTCACAAAGATCATTACCGGTATCTAAGGTTTGCCTTTCTAGACAGGCATTACCAGTTTGTAGCTCTTCCATTCGGATTGGCTACGGCTCCGAGAATCTTCACAAAGGTTCTGGGTGCTCTTCTGGCAGTACTAAGACCGCGAGGAATTGCGGTAGCTCCGTACCTAGACGACATTCTGATACAAGCTTCAAGCTTTCAAACTGCCAAGTCTCATACAGAGTTAGTACTGGCATTTCTAAGGTCGCATGGATGGAAGGTGAACGAAAAGAAGAGTTCTCTCTTTCCACTCACAAGAGTTCCCTTCTTGGGGACTCTTATAGATTCTGTAGAAATGAAGATTTACCTGACAGAAGACAGGTTAACAAAGCTTCAAAATGCATGCCGTGTCCTTCATTCCATTCAACACCCGTCAGTAGCTCAATGCATGGAGGTGATCGGCTTAATGGTAGCAGCAATGGACATAGTACCCTTTGCACGCCTACATCTCAGACCGCTGCAATTGTGCATGCTAAGTCAGTGGAATGGGGATTACTCAGACTTGTCCCCTACTCTGAATCTGGATCAAGAGACCAGAAATTCTCTTCTATGGTGGCTTTCTCGGCCACATCTGTCCAGGGGGATGCCATTCAGCAGGCCGGACTGGACAATTGTAACAACAGACGCCAGCCTACTAGGTTGGGGCGCTGTCTGGAATTCTCTGAAGGCTCAGGGACAATGGAATCAGGAGGAGAGTCTCCTACCAATAAACATTCTGGAATTGAGAGCAGTTCTCAATGCCCTTCTGGCTTGGCCCCAGTTAACAACTCGGGGGTTCATCAGGTTTCAGTCGGACAACATCACGACTGTAGCTTACATCAACCATCAGGGAGGGACAAGAAGCTCCCTAGCAATGATGGAAGTATCAAAGATAATTCGCTGGGCAGAGTCTCACTCTTGCCACCTGTCAGCAATCCACATCCCGGGAGTGGAGAACTGGGAGGCGGATTTCTTAAGTCGTCAGACTTTTCATCCGGGGGAGTGGGAACTTCATCCGGAGGTCTTTGCCCAAATACTTCGACGTTGGGGCAAACCAGAGATAGATCTCATGGCGTCTCGACAGAACGCCAAGCTTCCTCGTTACGGGTCCAGATCCAGGGATCCGGGAGCGGTTCTGATAGATGCTTTGACAGCACCTTGGACCTTCGGGATGGCTTATGTGTTTCCACCCTTCCCGATGCTTCCTCGATTGATTGCCAGAATCAAACAGGAGAGAGCATCAGTGATTCTAATAGCGCCTGCATGGCCACGCAGGACTTGGTATGCAGATCTAGTGGACATGTCATCCTGTCCACCTTGGTCGCTACCTCTGAAACAGGACCTTCTGATCCAGGGTCCCTTCAAACATCAAAATCTAATTTCTCTGAAGCTGACTGCTTGGAAATTGAACGCTTGATTTTATCAAAACGTGGTTTTTCTGAGTCAGTTATTGATACCTTAATACAGGCTAGGAAGCCTGTTACCAGAAAGATTTACCATAAGATATGGCGCAAATACTTATATTGGTGCGAATCCAAGAGTTACTCATGGAGTAAGGTTAGGATTCCGAGGATATTGTCTTTTCTACAAGAAGGTTTAGAAAAGGGTTTATCCGCTAGTTCCTTAAAGGGACAGATTTCAGCTCTGTCCATTCTTTTACACAAACGTCTGTCAGAAGTTCCGGACGTTCAAGCTTTTTGTCAGGCTTTAGCTAGGATCAAGCCTGTGTTTAAAACTGTTGCTCCACCATGGAGTTTGAACTTAGTTCTTAATGTTTTACAGGGGGTTCCGTTTGAACCCCTTCATTCCATTGATATCAAGTTGTTATCTTGGAAAGTTCTGTTTTTAATGGCGATTTCCTCGGCTCGAAGAGTCTCTGAGTTATCTGCCTTACATTGTGATTCTCCTTATCTGATTTTTCATTCAGACAAGGTAGTTCTGCGTACTAAACCTGGGTTCCTACCTAAGGTGGTCACTAACAGGAATATCAATCAAGAGATTGTGGTTCCATCTTTGTGTCCTAATCCTTCTTCAAAAAAGGAACGTCTGCTACACAATCTAGATGTAGTCCGTGCCCTGAAATTTTATCTACAGGCAACTAAGGATTTTCGACAAACGTCTTCCCTGTTTGTCGTTTATTCTGGTCAGAGGAGAGGTCAAAAAGCTTCGGCTACCTCTCTCTCCTTTTGGTTTCGTAGCATAATACGGTTAGCCTATGAGACTGCTGGACAGCAGCCTCCTGAAAGAATTACAGCACATTCTACTAGAGCTGTGGCTTCCACTTGGGCCTTTAAGAATGAGGCTTCTGTTGAACAGATTTGCAAGGCTGCAACTTGGTCTTCTCTTCATACTTTTTCCAAATTTTACAAATTTGACACTTTTGCTTCTTCGGAGGCTGTTTTTGGGAGAAAGGTTCTTCAGGCAGTGGTTCCTTCCGTATAAAGAGCCTGCCTGTCCCTCCCGTCATCCGTGTACTTTAGCTTTGGTATTGGTATCCCATAAGTAATGGATGATCCGTGGACTGGATACACTTAACAAGAGAAAACATAATTTATGCTTACCTGATAAATTTGTTTCTCTTGTAGTGTATCCAGTCCACGGCCCGCCCTGTCACTTTAAGGCAGGTAATTTTTCCATTAAACTACAGTCACCACTGCACCCTATGGTTTTCCTTTCTCTGCATGTTTTCGGTCGAATGACTGGTAATGGCAGTTAGGGGAGGAGCTATATAGCAGCTCTGCTGGGTGAATCCTCTTGCACTTCCTGTTGGGGAGGAGTTAATATCCCATAAGTAATGGATGATCCGTGGACTGGATACACTACAAGAGAAACAAATTTATCAGGTAAGCATAAATTATGTTTTTGGCATGGCACAAATTATGCAACGAATTAAAAATGAATTGGAAATCTTCTAAATATCTTCCAATTTGTGGCAATCCTAACTTTCCGACAGGAATCTCCACTAGAATCTTTAAGGATTCCAAGACGTGATTCAAATTAGGGATAACACGTTAGATATGGCGAAGTCATTTGTGGATCTGCAGAAAGAATATGGGATACATAAACATAGCTTTTTTGCTAATTTACAATTGAGACATATGTATGGAAAATTATGGCAGGACAATAAAACTGACTGGAATCAACATTTACAAACAATGCAATATGTCTATTTCTTTTATGTATAATCTGCTAATTAAAAAGGCTGGTCAGATATGCCTAGAGGTGCTACTAGAGAAATGGAAAATAAACTCTCCTCTTATTACCTCTGAAGTGATTGAGGGTAGTTTTAGAGCAGTGCAAAAAAACAACTAGCATAATTTCATGGAGAGAATCACACTGCAAACTTCTTAATATAATATATGTTACGCCTGCACATCTTAAAAAATGGTACCCAACTGTTAATAATACTTGTTTGAAATGCGGTAACTTGAATGCAGATATTATGCACTGTTTCTGGAGATGTCCGATAATTAAGCAATTCTGGAACAAGGTAAACTTCTGGCTATCTTTAAATCTAGATGATCAATTTACAATAAGTCCCCAGGAGATTTTCTATATGTGCAATTATGCAAAAAATAAACAATATAAGACAATTAATACAATGATCTTAGCCGCTCGTAACTTAATCCTGCTAAATTGGAAATCCGACAGGCCTTTATCTTTTCAAACCTATAAATGTTCGATCGCCAATATAATCATCATGGAACAATATTCCAGTGACATTTACTTAGAAGGGAAATTGGAGAAGTATCTCCAAAAATGGCTGGGTATAATGAAAACTTATTCTATCCCAGTGCAACAACAATTTATAACTATTATAAAGAAAACAACTTTTTTTGATATTTTGAGCAGACAGGTAGGCTACCTCCTGAGTGGACATAAGCTTGTTATATCAGATATTATTAGGGTCCTGGCGCAGATGTCTTGGGGTGGAGTGGAGCGAGGGCGGGGTAAGGATGTATGGTAATTTTGTTTACATTTTTTCTTTTCTTTTCTTTTTTTTTTTCTTCTCTTTTGGGTGGGTTTTTTGAATATAAAATTAAAAATCCACCAACAGTGGTTAAAATTTATCGTAGAATTGGAGGTAAAAATACCAGAAAACTTGATGCTTTACTCAGGTGTTTGGGTATAGGTTACTGTTTGTATGATTTATATTCTTTTTTGAATTGCTATAACTCAAGCTTTTCGTTCATGTAAAGTTTAATTAATATACGCCTAGATAAATAATCTGGATTTTCTCTCTTACTTTTCAATTCAGGTATGTTTTATAACGCAAAATGTTATTTTATTTGATTTGTTCTGACTACCCTGCGTGGTGAAATGATTATGCAATTGTAATATAACTTTTGTCATGCCACAATAATGTTGTGATAACACTGTTGGTTTATAAATAAATAAATAAAAAAGACTTAGGTTTAGGGGTTAATAACTTTATTATAGTAGCGGCGACGGTGGGGGCGGCAGATTAGGGGTTAATAATTGTAGGTAGGTGGCGGCAATGTTAGGGAGGGCAGATTAGGGGTTAATACAATTTATTATAGTGTTTGCGAGGCGGGAGTGCAGCGGTTTAGGGGTTAATACATTTATTATAGTGGCAGCGAGGTCCGGTCGACAGATTAGGGGTTAATAATAAAATGCAGGTGTCAGCGATAGCACGTTTTTCCAGCTTACCGCTACTGTAGGCAACGCTGGTATTGAGGGTTGAAGTGGAGCTAAATTATGCTCAACGCTCCCTTTTCTGAGGCTAACACAGCCATTCAGACAACTCTAAATACCAGCGTTGTTTTAAGTGTGCACTGGGAAAAAAAGCAGCATTAGCACCGCGGGTCTTTACCGACAAAACTCTAAATCTAGGCGATTGTTTCCCAAACTTTACTGTATGTATTGCTTGAGATTTATAAGGACATGAAACCTACATGTTTTTCATGATTCAGATAAAGCGTACAATTTTAATATAAACGTTCCACTTTATAATAATTATTAATCAGCTAGATTACGAGTTTTGCGTTATGGTGAAAAAGCAGCGTTTTCAGGTTATAACGCTGCTTTTTCACTATTGCTGATATTACAAGTCTTGCAGGTTTAGGGGCACCGCACACTTTTTTGGCCATAATGAAAATCAACTTACGCAAATTGCGTAAAATCTTTTTAAATGGGATTTTCATAGCGCCGATATTACAAGCTTTTCCTGGGAGGCCAAAAAGTGAGTGGTATACCCTATACCTACCGTCAAGATTCTTTACACATTCTAAAGTCAGTAGTTATGAGTTTTATGTTACAACGCCATAACATAAAACTCATAACTAAAGTGCTAAAAAGTACACTAACACCCATAAACTAACTATTAGCCCATAAACCGAGGCCCTCCGGCATTGTAAGCACTAAAATAAAATTATTAACCCCTAGGGCTCCATGTACTAAGCAGTCAGCGAGCTACCCGCAACAAATCTCGCGTCAAAACTCGCAAACTGATATGTACAAAGCCGTCAATTATGTTAAAACTCGCATCTTTAAAATTGCGAGCGTACTTATCCGCCAAACCTCGCTACCGCTCCATTTTTCACTGTAATTAGACACATTTGACCACCAACTCGCCAAAAAACGAATGTACTAAAAAATCTATTTGTCCGCTCGCTACAATTTCCGCTCCCACCTCGCTATTTTTGCCTCGCCACCTTTTAGGTGGCGGGCAAGGTACAAAACAATAGGAAAGTCAATCTAGACGCCAGTCTAGACATATATAAAAGGCAGTAATATCAGCATTGTACTTACAGCATAACTGGCGTCTAATTTGTCTCTCATTTCCATGTACATAAATTGCGCCCAATTTGTCGACTGTAATTAAAGAGTAATCTATTTAAATTTGTATTGTTAGTTGTCAATCTTTATAATTATTTTTATATTAATATTTATATATTATCAGATCCAGATGAAGCCATATCCAAATTGTAAATAAATATTACAAAAATAACGCTCTGTTATCACTCTTCAAAAAATTTTGAACAATAATAAAGTTGTTTAGATAAGTTGAACTTTTATAGGAGCAAAATTCTATTCCCGCGACTACTATGATGTTCGTGACACCTTGCATGTCACGTGTTAATAATTGGCCAGACAATTCAACTGAAAGTTAAGTACCATCAGCTTAGTCGCGGCGAGCGAGGCGTCAAATTTATCAACAATCCGCAACTGCTCGCGGCGGGCTAGACTTGTCTATTTATTGGGGGAATATTAGTACATAGCGACAGCGGACACCATTTCGCCCGCGGCGAGTAACGGCGAGTTTATCCGCGTCTACAATGACGGATGAATTGACGGCTTAGTACATGGAGCCCCTAATCTGCCACTCCGGATATCGCTGCCACTATAATAAACATATTGACCCCTAATCCGCCGTACTCCCGCATCGCAAAAACTAGTTAAATATTATTAACCCCTAATCTGCCGTCCCTAACATCGCCCACCTACCTACATTTATTAACCCCTAATCTGCCGCCCTCAACGTCGCCGCCACTATACTAAAGTTATTAACCCCTAAACCTAAATCTAACCCTAACACCCACTAACTTAAATATAATTAAAATAAATCTAAAGAAAACCTACTATTGATAACTAAATAATTCCTATTTAAAACTATTTAAAAATAATTATACCTATAAAATAAACCCTAAGCTAGCTACAATATAACTAATAATTACATTGTATCTAGCTTAGGGTTTATTTTTATTTTACAGGCAAGTTTGTATTTATTTTAACTAGGTAGAATAGTTACTAAATAGTTATTAAATATTTACTAACTACCTAGCTAAAATAAATACAAATTTATCTGTAAAATAAAACCTAACCTGTCTTACACTAACACCTAACCTTACACTACAATTAAATAAATTATCTAAATTAAATACAATTAACTAAATTAAATACAATAAACTAAATTAAATACAAATACCTAAATTACAAAAAAACCACTAAATTACACAAAATAAAAAACAAATTACAAGATATTTAAACTAATTACATCTAATTTAATAGCCCTATCAAAATAAAAAAGCCCCCCAAAATAAAAAAAAAACCCTAGCCTAAACTAAACTACCAATAGCCCTTAAAAGGGCCTTTTGCGGGGCATTGCCCCAAAGAAATCAGCTCTTTTACCTGTAAAAAAATACAAACAAACCCCCAACATTAAAACCCACCACCCACACAACCAACCCCCCAAATAAAACCCTAACTAAAAAAACCTAGGCTCCCCATTGCCCTGAAAAGTGCATTTGGATGGGCATTGCCCTTAAAAGGGCATTTAGCTCTATTGCTGCCCAAACCCTAATCTGAAACTAAAACCCACCCAATAAACCCTTAAAAAAACACTAACCCCCGAAGATCCACTTACAGTTTTGAAGACCGGACATCCATCGTCAACAAAGCTGGGAGAAGTCCTCAATGAATGGGCAAGAAGTCCTCAACGAAGCTGGGAGAAATCTTCATCCAAGCTGGGAGATGTGGTCCTCCAGATGGGTAGAAGTCTTCATCCAGACGGCATCTTCTATCTTCATCCATCCCGTGCGGAGCGGGTCCATCTTCAAGACATCCGGCGCAGAGCATCCTCTTTTTACCATGATCCCGACGAATGAAGGTTCCTTTATGTGACGTCATCCAAGATGGTGTCCCTTAGATTCAGATTGGCTGATAGAATTCTGTCAGCCAATCGGAATTAAGGTTGAAAAAATCCTATTGGCTGATGCAATCACTATGGGGTAGAGTTATTATGGATGCTGTAATCTATTCTAATAGTTTCTGGTCTGCCTGAAAGTTAAAAAGCAGTGGTCATAAGACTGCTGCTCCTTAACCTGTCTGCCACCTTTTTGGTTCGATATGATCGCGATGATTGACACCCCCTGCTAGCAGTCGATTAGCCGTGAATGTGCAGGGGGTAGCATTGCACAAACATTTAATCAGAAATGCTTGTGCAATGTTAAATGCCAACAGCGTATGCTGTCGGCATTTAGCAAGGTTGAGCGGGCATGATTCCCTACAGCGAATCATGTCTGCTCAACCTTCAATATATCTACCCCACTGAGTTTAATTCAGCATTTTTATTAAATATGTATTATAACTAGTAAACAATGTGTACAAAGATTTTAACGCTCGCTGTGCAATATAGGTGAAGCAACATAAGAAGCTGTAGGGCCCTGTTAAGAGAGGCGCACAGACAATTACGGGGTATGCACTTTCTATATTCTGATCGAGCTTAGGTGGGAGGAAAAGGAGATATGCATACAATTACTGTGGGCTGCACGAACAAGGCATTTCTACTCTCAAGTAAGGTGCAGCTTAGGGGGGTGGGAGAAGTATCCATCTATAATGGTTCTATTGCAAAAGTTAAATTTTAATATATAATCTTTTATTTTTAACAAAAAAATAAGTATACAAGTGACTTCTGATCTTAAAAAGTAACACATGGAAACTTTAGAAATATGTAAAATTTACTGAATCTTTAATACTGTTATACATTTGTAAGAGCACCAATCACAAAAGAGTATGCTGCCATACATTGCTCCATATATGTGCCCACTAACTACCTAGGTACCTTCTTTAACAAATAATACCATAAGAATGTATGCTCTATCTGAATCATGAAACAAACATTATGTGTTTTATGTTCCATTACCAAGATTATATCCCTAAAAGATTTCTCTCTGTAGAAAGTAATGAACAGGGTGCATACAACAGATAGAATTGTGTTATTTTTGATAACAGTCTTAAAGGGACATGAAACCCAAATTTTTTCTTTCATGATTTAGAAAGAGCATACAATTATAAACAACTTTCTAATGTACTTCTATTATCTATTTTGCTTCATTCTCTTGATATTCTTTGCTGAAAAGCATATCTAGATATGCTTAGTAGCTGCTGATTGGTAGCTGCACATAGATGCCTCCTGTGATTGGTTCACTGTGTGCATCGCTATTTCTTCATTAAAGTATATCTAAAGAATGAAGCAAATTAGGTAATAGAAGTAAATTGGAATGTTGTTTAAAATTATATTCTCTACCTTAATCATGAAAGAAAATGTTTGGGTATAGTGTCCCTTTAAATTGTTGGGGAGGGATTTTCTCATTTCGGAGAGGAGTTATGCCTTTATTTGTGATATGGAAAAGTATAGTAATGGGGATGTTATGTTGTCGGATAAATTGTGAGGAAAGCTGTAAACTATATGTCAAAATATAAAATAATTAATTTATATATTAAATTTTCCTTTGGGTAAAAAAATTATCTATAGTCAGATAACAGACATAATTATCAATAGGCCAGAGCAGACTCATGACACAGACCCCCTGCTGTTTAGATATACACTAGTCAGGATATCAAAAGAGAACAAAGAAATTACATTTGCTCAAATTGTAAAGATCTAACTTCTGAGAATCCATATTCCACTGTATTCTAAGATTTGAATCTCCAAATTAAATTACTTTCATCAACTTTCTACCTAGACAGTTTATCTAGGAAACAACTAGATGGCAGGACCCCTGTGGCGACAGAGACATTGAATCTACTGATAATTGAATTATACTCATGTCTTCAGATGAAAAATGCAGATTTACAGAAACTAGCTAATTTCACATGTGTATATATATATATATATATATATATATATATATATATATATATATATATATATATAGTAATACATTATTCTCTTTGAAATTATTGAATACACACTTCTGTCTGGAAGAAAATACTACATATGCAAGCATATTAAATTGTGATCCTAAATGTAATAACTTGTGTATGCAATA
This sequence comes from Bombina bombina, assembly GCF_027579735.1. Classification (NCBI taxonomy): domain Eukaryota; kingdom Metazoa; phylum Chordata; class Amphibia; order Anura; family Bombinatoridae; genus Bombina; species Bombina bombina. The sequence goes on from NC_069503.1 coordinate 964,339,622, forward strand.
TATATTTATATATAGTTAAAATAAATCACTACTGCATAAAAATACCAATATATAGGTCTAGGATAAATAAGTATAAGGTAAGCCTCTGATGCCTAACACACTATACTAAACATGAAACTGCTTATATGTGTAATAACTGTACTTATAATTGTTGCTAAACCAATATGATGAATATAGGATGGTTGATGAATTGTATTAAGAATAAATTATATGTTTATTACATGTATCTGATGTACAAATGCATAAGCATGATAGTACATAGGGACTAGAAATTATACTATGGTTAATGAAATAAATATGTCTCTATGCACTCAAACATTATTAGGAAATGTGCACAAATAACTCAATATATCTATATCAGATAGTCAATAAGACTAAGATATATATATATATATATATATATATATATATATATATATATATATATATATATATATATATATATATATATATATATATATATATATATATATATATATATATATATATATGATAATTAATTACAACAGACTTCCACTTAAGCTTATGTGGATAGATATGTGAATGATATAAATACAACTATAAAGTATGGCAAAATATAAAATCAAATTAATACCATCAAAATATCCTTATCAATTTATTAATATAACTACTGCCAATTTTTATTATAATTCCTTAATCACTTGTTATAAATATAGCTCCCAAATGCATCCTTACACACATTATATAAGTGTATATATATATATATATATATATATATATATATATATATATATATATATATATATATATATGTATATATATATATATATATATATATATATATATATATGCTTGAAATAATGTGATTCTCCAGAGCGAAGTAAAATCCAAAATTCTTTATTATAATCCACTTGTGGTAAAATAACATGGAGGTGCCAAAGCACTTAAAAAGAAAACACACGTAAGCAACAGGCTGACATGTTTCGGCCTTATGCCGTAATCGTAGCTGACATTGTACAAACGTGTAAGTAATTTAAAGGAACATACGTTCTCTGATAGGTTAATCATTTACCAATCACAACAGTTCAATTCAGTGCTAATTTTAACCTCTTAAATACCATCCTGCATTTGAACATTATATAAACATTAGTGAAATTAAATATATAGTGCTTCCCTGTTAAGCAATAACAGGTATTGTGCAATTTAAATTACAATGAAGATATTTTGGGAGTATATAAGATTCATTCAGTTGGCTATTACAAAAATAGAATAAAATAAAGATACAAATACAAATGAAAAAGGGATATTAAAGGACTATATTGGGGGCACTAATACCGTTGTATGTAATTTTAAAGTATAAAAGGTATGACAATAAAGTCATTTAATCGTTGGAAATTCAATATCGTATATTGTAGTATGCTCTGCACCTATACATTTCCAATACCTGATATACCAAAAAAAAAATATATATATATACATACAACCTAAGGAATATCCTCATTGGTAAATAAGTATATAAAAATGTACAAATACCTAAGTATATATACTGTATCATCAAGGCATTGATATCATTAACACATTAAAGAGCAAATTTCTCATATGTTACAATGCCCTATGTACACAATGATTCAAAAATTCCTAATATAAGTACCCAAATACAATAGTTGTTGTTATATGTACTCATTTGGAATGACATAAATAACACTCAGATAGTAGAGACTTGATATATGAGTAAAAAACTCAGGCGCTTGTATGAATGACCACAAAATGTGAAGATATATAGTGTAAACTAAATAGATATTCACTTCCAATAATTGATCAGGTCATATTCAGAATTTAGACCTAGGGGGACCCTTGTTTGTAACCTAAAGATCCAAAACATTTCACGTTTCCCTAGTGCCTTATCTCTGTCACCACCCCTAGGGGGGTCCTGACCCATTCAATGGCTTGCCATTTGAGTGTATTATTTCTCTTGTCATGTACATTTTTAAAGTGTTTAACCAAAGGTGTTGTTGCCTCACCTATTTTAATCGAGGACAAGTGATTCCTTATCCTCGTATTGACGTCATTAGTGGTGAGGCCTACATATTGCAAATGACACTCTACACAAGTCAAAACGTAAATGACATAGGAGGATGTACAGCTGAGGCACGAACCAATGTCAAATTCTTCATTTATTTGAGAAAACACCAAATTCACATGGTCTGCATCTGGTTCTGCCGCACCTGTACATCCCCTTGTGTCTGAGCCAAGACCCCTGTAGGGATGGAGTCGGGGATGGCAGTTCAGAAGGTGAAAGCAAATTGCCTAATGTCCTACTCTTCCTATAGGAACAACGCAAGCCACTGTCCACACATTGAATCAATTTATCATCGGCTGCAAGTATTTTAAAATGTTTCTTTACAATGCCACAAATCGTTTTATATTCCTCACTGTACTCAGTCACAAATGTGACCTGATTCTTATACCTGGATCCCACCTTTTCAGTTTTGTTTGCAGTAGTTGAGTGATGTAATAAGGTCTGTCTATCTAAGCTGTCCACAGCCTTAACTGCTCTATCAAGAACACATCTGGGGTACCCTCTCTGTTGTAGTCTCTCACGCATCTCAGTTTTCTGTTTAATGTAAGTACTTTCTTCTGTACAATTGCGCTTGATTCTAATAAACTGTCCCTTAGCCACTGCAAAGGGTACGTGCTTAGGGTGGCAACTATTGGCATGTAGAATAGTATTTTTGGTAATCGGTTTCCTGTAAAGATCACTAAGTATATGTCCATCACTACTTGCTGTCAATGTAAGGTCCAAGTAATTAATAGTGGTCTCATGTTTTTCATAGGTAAACCTTAAGCCAAGAGAATTGCTATTCAATTGGTCTATGAAGGATTCAATTTGACTCTGATCACCTTGCCAAATGAAGATCAAGTCGTCAATGTAGCACCTATAAAAGGCAATACATCCTTTGAAGGCATTCTCCTCTCCAAAGATGTGGGACAGCTCCCACCACCCCATATAGAGGTTAGCGTAGGAGGGGGCGAATTTCGCCCCCATCGCTGTCCCACATCTCTGGAGATAGAACTTGCCCTCAAACCTGAAAAAATAATGGGTTAAAAGAAACCTTGCAATCCTCAAAATATATTCAACAAATGCCGGTGTAAAGTTAGAATAGTTAGAAAGGAAAAACGAAAGGGCTGTTAGACCCAAATCATGTGGGATGGACGAATAAAGAGCAGTAACGTCAACTGTTACCCAAACGTTGTTCCTTTCCCAGCGCAATGTTTCAGTCAAATTAATTAGATCTTTCGTGTCTTTGAGATAGCTCTGGAGAGATATCACAAACTGATGGAGTATGGCATCTAACCACTGAGAGAGGTGTTCGAACATAGAACCAATCCCACTAACTATCGGTCGACCCTGAACATTAGTTAGTGTCATGTGTACTTTTGGAAGATGGTGGAAGATGGGCACCACAGGATGTTGAATATATAAAAATTCATACGTAGATTGATCAAGGTGCCCATCCTCCAAACCATCGTCCAAAATAGAGAGTACATCTCTTTTAAAAGTACTAGTAGGGTCGCTGGGTAATGGTACATAATTGTGTAAATCATGTAATTGTCTATGTGCTTCCTCTATGTAAGTACCTCTGTCCATAATGACCACCGACCCCCCTTATCCGCTGAGCGAATCACAATGTCATGATTTTCCTGCAATTCAAAAAGAGCATCTTTCTCACTCTTGCTCAGATTATGTCGTTTACTTCAAACTAATTTAGCAATGAAATGCTTTAACTCTTTTATGGATTCAGATATACTGGTTAAACCATATGTTCTGTAACAACATATTATTAGGATGTTTATGAATATTAATAAATAATAATAATTACTGTTCTGTTTCAATAGAGTAAGATCTGCCTCTATTCTTTTATAAAATGTTTCTAATATAGGACCCCTGTTCTGAATGGGATAAAACTCTGAAACATTCCTGAAGCCATTGAAACTATTGCTGGTATTGTCATCATCCATACAAACACCTTGTCTCATCAAACTATCCAGTGTAGTTACATCACAATTTTCCTCAAAATTTGAGGACTTAGGTTGAACTGTCAAATTTCCCCCCCCCCCATGGCTTCACTATATTCTGTATCAATATCACTATAATATTTTTTCAAAGTGATGTTGCGAATAAGTTTGTTTATGTCAAGCATGGTTTGGATTAAGTTAAAGCTGCATGTAGGGGCAAAATTTAAACCATAACTGAGTACTCTCTGTTGTAAGGTAGTTAGATCAAAGGAGGACAAGTTAATTACATTATTTAATGGTATTTGGTATTTTTGTTCCCCCTCAGGGAATATCTCTCTTGTTGTTTCTCCTGTCCTATACCTGTTTTCTCTGCTGTTTTGTAAAAAACCTGCTCAAATACCTGGCGATATATATATATATATATATATATATGTATGTTGGTTTGAGGACTTGAGGACGGGGGAGAGACCCCAAAATGTCATCTTATTAAAAATTTTGGCTGATACTAAAGAACAGTGAGTGTCTTTCATTCTGGACTATCTGTATTATTTTTAAAGTGCATCTCGGGATTAAATATTAATATTTAATAATATTTTTTATTGTCATTAATTACTGATATCTGTAAACATCTCAACATTTATTATTTGGAGGTACTGCTGATGATAATTGTATTATTATTATTATTATTAATATTATTATTATTTATTAATATTCATAAACATCCTAATAATGTGTTGTTACAGAACATATGGTTTAACCAGTATATCTGAATCCATAAAAGAGTTAAAGCATTTAATTGCTAAATTAGTTTGAAAAACAGTAATACAATAAAAAATATAATTATCTATTTGTTGCCAAAGTAAAGGACTATTACTATATTTTCTTTATTCCAGACCTATATGTAGCATTTGACAATGTGGGTTATTATCTACTCTTAAAACCTTTTTTTTGTATCCACTATACAACTCTTTCATAATTTGCATCCAATGGTAGCAACTGCTAATTTAGATTTCCTTCAGTGGCACATTTTCTTGTCATTATATCACTCTCTGAGTAATTGCCTCCAGTCAAGTTTTGCTACTTTGATATTATGTCTCTACCAGTTTCTTGGAGTTCCAGTTCCATCACTATGCTGAAGAAACCAAAACCTCTCTCATCCTTAGACATCACACAGCTTAAAGGGACACTGAACCCAAAAAAAATATTTTGTGATTCAGATAGAGCATGCAATTGTAAGCAACTTTCTAATTTACTCCTATTATCAAATTTTCTTCATTCTCTTGGTATGTTTATTTGAAAAGCAAGAATGTAAGTTTAGATGCCGGCCCATTTTTGGTGAACAAATTGGGTTGTCCTTGCTGATTGGACAGCACCGATAAACAAGTGCTGTCCATGGTCCTGAACTAAACATTTGCTGGCTCCTTAGCTTAGATGCCTTCTTTTTCAAATAAAGATAGCAAGAGAACAAAGAAAAATTTATACTAGAAGTAAATTAGAAAGTTGCTTAAAATTACATGCTCTATCTGAATCATGAAAGAAAAAAATTGGGTTCAGTATCCCTTTAACTAAACCAGGTTACAACTGTCCCTCTGTAATCTCTTTCTAGCCATCCTCACAATACCTCCAACTCAATATCTTAAAAAATGTAACTTCTACCTCTTCCACCCTTTATAACATTTCCCATGCCACATTTCTCTCTTGTAGTAGAGAGCTATTTGATTACCACTTCTAACCAGATTCACTCTCTTGGAGTCATAATTTCATTCTAGGAATCCTTGCTTCTACTAAATCACATCACTAGAAAAATGTTAGTTATCTGTACATCTGTATGTCTGTAATTCGCCTAAAAACTGCTTAGTTAAAATTAGACTTTATATATGAAATAACTTTAGTATTCAAATGTAATACAAAAATTACAAATCTTAACTAATTTTCTAAACTTAAGTATGGGATTCCTTCATAAATGTTATATTTCTTAAGTGTACAGTCATGCTGTGTATTAATGATTATTGAAAGCCCCATTGCGATAATAATAAATGTACTATATAGATAACTGTGGAATTAAAGTTTTGACATGATTCATTTCTGGATAACAGAAATAGCTAGGCATAGCAGAAAATATTTATTTTGCTGTGATCAGCTTGTATTAATAATTATAGTCATGATGATGACGATAATAATAATAATTGTGCTGTCCTATTTGTAAATCAGTGTGGCATTATGTTATTTATAATGACAAGACTAACTGTTGATAAGGAACAGTGCTCCTGATTATGGTTTGCTTTGCAAAATTACTAAAATGAGCTACAAGCCAGCATTAGAGCTTAAATTACAATGAGAAGAAACTTAAAGAGATATTTTCACAGCAATAAAAATAATTACATATGATCAGATGCCTTGCTAGGACAATTGGATTGAATTTGTGAGGGTAAAAATACAGACTTTTGAAAATAGTTCAAATTGTGGTGGTCTGTAATTCATACTTGCCCAGGAAAGGTAGAAACTGAGAGGGCTATTACAGCTAAAAATGTATATTTGGCAAATTGTTAACCTAAGACACTGTACTTTGTCACATATCTATTTTGCATATTAAATGGAAATGAAACCCAACATAACAGAATCCAATTTATTTATATGATCAAATTTGCTTAATTTCGGGGGGCGGAGCCTATAGCTGTTGCGGTAGGACGTGTGTTTGAGAAGCTCCAGGTCTTAAAAGTTATTTTAGATTTATTTTTCAACTATAATTTAATTTTCTTTTTGGGAATCATAGTTACACTTCCTGGTGCTATCCAAGAAGAGCCTGGAGTCACCTTACTCATAAAGGATTACCTATGTTCTTCAGCTGATTGCATTACAGCTAGCCACGAGACTGAGAGGCCTCTCTAGACTGATAGTGTTGTCAAAGCTGCCGCCAATATACCCCCCCCAGGACCCTGGGTTATCTATAGTAACTGGACAACTCGTTAACCATAACTTCTGACAAAGAGGAGGAAAAGCTCTAGTAATCCCTTATTTCAACAGGTACTTTGCTGTTTGCAATCAGTGAAATGTCTGATACGCCTGTCGGAGATTTGCATCTTGTTTTTCCAATATGGCGCTCAATGCCAAGCTATTCCTGAACGAAGTGAAAGCCATGCTGGATGCACACTTCCTCAGCCTTCACAAAGTACTACAGGAGGAATTCACATCCCTAAAGGGTGTTTGCGCTAAAGTGAAAAGAGAGGCACAGCCTTTGCCAGAACCACTCAAGTACTCGACCCAGGCACCTAAAATCTACAAAACTGATACATCCTGTCTGACCCTGTCAGAAGATAGTACCGGCCCAAATAAAGAAGGGGCGACGGAGCAAGCAGCTCGCTGGGTGCAGGGAGCTGTAACACAAATAGGCGCTGAATGTGCTGAGGTGAGCCCTTCGGGAGGAGTGGAGCACCAGATACTTTGGCAGCACGTTGCAACTAACCCTTACAGACAGAGGTCCATGCGGTCCGATGCCACTAAAGTGCCCCATGGTGTTTAGGAACCGCAACCCTTGTTTGCACATCTCCCGACCCTCTTTTCCCTTACTGCGGAAGCACCTGGGGTTTGTCTACCTAAATTGAGGGTTTCGGGCCCACCTAAGAAGAATTTACATGGGAGAGAGTGGTCCGGCAGGGCAAGCTCATTTTGTGGAGTCCTGATTGCAGTTGTTCCATTCGCCTCCCGTGGTTTGGGATACCCGCATCCCCCAAGCTGTGACACCTATCACACATGTAGCAGTGAACCAAAGGGGGAGAATACTGTCACAAACATTGCGCTACAGACACCACAGCTCAGCGTGAATAACAGCCCGGACCCACGGAACACTTGGTTGACCGAGATCATTACGGTACCTGCTCTCAATGCATGTGGCCCAGGACCATCATCTCTCCAATCCGGCTTCACTCCTCCAGCAGAACCTGAACAGCTAGGGGCTTGCAGCTCCTTCAGAAAGCAGCCTCCTTACCTTATGCTTAAGGCACAAGCCAGCGTGAGGCCAATTGACAGACACGGAGTGGGGTAAAAATCTTTGGTGATCCGGGACTACTGCCCTATAATAGAGACATATGATGTGTTTATTAGTAGTCCCAATTCAGAGACTTTACCTTTAGTAGCAAACCCATCATACAATGACAATAAAATCTGCTCCGTTTCTAGCAAATCTCTTGTAAACTAGAGAGACAGATGCCGTTTATGAGAGGTCTCAATACACAGGATTTTTCTGCTACCTAGTTCACTATTATATACACTTTTGTCTTCTGAGGTGGCATCTTTTGAAGCATCAAGAGATGACTTGAGAGGGTTATTTTTGAGACATTGCCATTTAAAGATACACTAATTTAAGCACTTTGGGTTTTTTATCACATGAACATAACAAATCTGCTTAAAACGTTTTTCATGTGTTTTTGAGTCTTGATAAGAAATTATTTTACGTAAAAAAATATTCTAGCCTGTTTTTAATAATCACCCAAGAGTATCTTTATTTTTAATACTTCAAAACTGTAGTAAAAATGCACATTATATTACAAATAAAGACTCATTAGATAGTGAAAAAAAAATTACCTTGATCAGAATCTATTAGCAGAGCCTTTTTTAGGGCCAAAAAGGCTACTTTTTGATTTGGCTTGATCACAATAGTGCATTTTCAGCTTATTCCCACACTAGTAAATGGGGTTTCGGATCCTCAATAAAAGTCCTGTTTCTCTTATGGCCCCAAAATGTTCTCAGCAATTGCAATACATTTTTGAGTCACTTTTCAATAGCTTTTCAAGTCCCTTTTTGGCTTTGCAAATTAAACACCTCTAGGCACTTGACATCTTTAACACTCTTTAATGGCTATTTGCAAACAGTTTTTCTTGCACATTTGTAACCCCTTAAAGGGACAGTAAAGTCAAAACTAAGCTTTCATGATTCAGATAGGGCATGCAATTTTAAACAACTTTCCAATTTACTTTTATCATCAAATTTGCTTTGTTCCCTTGGTGGTATTTTTGAAAAGCTAAACCTAGCTAGGCTCAAACTGATTTCTAAACAGTTGAAAACAGCCTCCTAGCTCAGAGCATTTTGAAAGTTTTTCACAGTTAGACTGTGCTAGTTCACATGTGTCATATAGATAACATTGTGCTCACTCCCGTGAAGTTATTTAGGAGTCTTCACTGATTGACTACACTGCATGTCTGTCAAAGGCACTTAGATAAGGAGGCTGTCTGCAAAGGCTTAGATACAAGGTAATCACAGAGGTAAAAAGCATATTAATATAACTGTGTTGGTTATGCAAAAACGGGGAATGGGTAATAAAGGGATTATCTATCTTTTTAAATAAGGACATTTTTGGTGTAGACTGTCCCTTTAAGGACCGGGCATTTCAGACAAAAACTTCCCTAAAAGACCAGAGCATTTTTAGCATTTTTGCCATCACTACATTCAAACAGAAATAGAGCCTTTTTTATATTTACCTATCAAAACTATATATTTTTCTTTTAGTAGACAACTTAAAGTATTGATCTAGGCCCATTTTGGTATATTTCATTCCACCATTTCACAGCCAAATGCGATAAAATTAAAAAAACGTTAACTTTTTCACAATTGTAGGTTTCTCACTGAAATTATTTACAAATAGCTTGTGCAATTATGGCACAAATCATTGTAAATGCTTCTCTGGGATCCCATTTTGTTCAGAAATAGCAGACATATATGCTTTGGCATTGCTTTTTTTATGGAGAAAACATGAGGTTACACAACAGAATATAAATGTATATGGTGTACATCATATTTGTTACATGAAGAATTACAACAAGGAAAAAGCTACCCATATAGTTATTGTATTTGAGCATTACTTATTCTCCATGTGTTAATACTATACATTTATAAATCTGAAAACTATATCTAGTAGATATAAAAATGATAACATACATCTTATCAGTTTGACGATATACTCAGGATGGCTACAAATTAATAAAGAATGATCAGTGTATATTAATTGAATTTATAAGCAAAGTGCAGTGAACCTCATTCCATACCCCTGCTATTACTAGGTAGACCTCTCTTGGATCTTTTAAAAGAACACATTAATAATGGTATTGGGGTTATATAATAGTAAAACATAGTGAAAATAACAAAATGTAACATAGAGACCTACATTGAACTAACATTTAATATTATGATAAATACTCTTTTATACCACTGTATTCATGCAAGTCTCAAATTATGAGATAGTGTATTAAGAATATAGGAGAGAAAAAGGATAGGATACATCAAGCCCTTAACTAATACATATCTCTAGCCAAATAGTATAAGCTAGGTAACTATGTCTTCATTCATTTGAAAGTAACTAGAATTTACTGATAGGGCAATATTGCTGTCAGAGGTTTAAAGGAAAAGCTCTATATAAATGATATTTTATACATCCTTTGGAGATTTTATAGATGTTCCTCTCTGCAGCCCTGGCCGCGGGCTGCATAGGGCAGATTAATGGTCTGATAACATTGCTTATCATTATAGTGAGATGTAGATTCAGTTGTTTCAAAGTAAAATATTTCTAAGACATTGTTGTAGATGGAGAGCATTATATGGCAGTAAAAACGGAACTAACGAGCTGCATAAAGTGCAAACCAAACACAATTTAAAACAATGGTACAATAACATTTAGCGTTAACCAACATCATCAAGGCAAAGTTATGATGGCAATAGCAAAATTACTGTTCATTAGTTATCAGCCCCCCATGTCTGTCTGATCAAAGAAACTGTTCTTGGGAGAAGTCAGCGAAGCCTTTTGTAGAGGCTGAGCGAGCCTGGTCATTTGGTTCAAAGGGTAATTATACTTATCGATTTGCTGTGAGTCCACAAAGGCTGTGATGTTGCGTAGCCCATCTGGGTCTAGGAGCTTTACATTGGATGTCTCGTGTATGCCACCATCAGAGTGCTTTTATACAGAACAGTGTTGTTACCATACCGACTAATTAATTGCGAACACATACAGGTGTGAGTTGTTAATTGTTTAACCTATCAGCATACTGTTTTAATTTTGATGTTTGTTATATAGCAAGTGTTTTTTAATATTGTTAACTATAGCCTGATGAAACAGCCCACAGGAGGCTTAGAAACGCGTCACTTTTTAAATAAAGTATATCTCTTTTTTTTTTTTAAACACACACTTGCTATTGTGGTGTTTGTCACCGTTTACTAATTTTTCTGCTGAGATTTTTGGATTTTTTCTGGTGGGTGTTGCGGCTTGCCTGGAAGCAGACAGTCAACTGGGCGGCTGTGAGGTCCCAGTATGCTGATATAGCACCTGGAGGTGCTTTGTATCTTGTAAGTACAATCTTATGGTCTTACATTGATTCTGTGCAAAAGTTACTGGGCTATGGTTTGTTTGCTTTTATCTGCTCACTCAGGCACAAAACAACAGGACCTTACAAGGAAATCTGACTGAGTATCTAATGGAGGTTATTAGTGAGCTGGACCACTGTGAAGTTCCAGTCTGTCTCAACAACAGCTGCTTTTTGTTTGTGAGTATATTCATCTATTTGTGGCTATTTACATATGCTCTGGTTGTACTAGGCCATGGTGGCGCCTCTGTGTTTCTATTTCTGCAGACACTGAATATCAGGATGGCCGTCCTTTGACAGAGAGCTGCCTCTTCCATCTGGATCATTGCCATTTATTGTTGTTTATGGACTTTTTTTTGGTAACACTATCTGCTAATGCTGAATGTTGTTTTATATATTTATCTTTTAATTCTGATATCATTCTGATTTAGTTTTTTGGTTTTGCACATATCAGGAAGCGCCCCCTAAGAGTGTGGGGTATTTTTGTGTGCACCACTCTCTATATATTTTTATCCCGGTTCTTTCAGAGTGGCTTGATGTCAAATTACTCAGTGCTCCGTTCTTTACCTATTTAGGTGCAACTTGATATCCTTGCTACGTGCAAGTCAAGGGTAGGGAGAACGGTTCAAGGGTGGTATTGTGACCAATGTAGGTAGAAACCCTCGGTGGACCAAGGGGGATGGCGCCGCCTATTAAAAAGCTGCCACTTTAGGCCTCTGCTGCCCGATGCCGAGCTCTAGTTTCATAGATACAGCAAAGTCTTTTGAAGTATATGGCTCTTCTGAGCCATGTAGCAGTGTAGATAGAAAATGTTGTTGTATCGCTGTAGGATTCCTCAGATAACCGGCAGATTGCTGAGAATTCAACAGCACCTCTTGGAAAGTGCGACCACTCCAAATCACTGTTCGGACATGTCCCCCTTTGGCATTGCTTTTTGGTAATTAGAAGGCAGCTAAATGCTGCTGTGCACCACACTTGTATTATGCCCAGCAGTGAAGGGGTTAATTAGGTAGCTTGTAGGGTTAATTTTAGCTTTAGTGTAGAGATCAGCCTCCCACCTTACACATCCTACCCCCTGATCCCTCCCTGACCCCCCTCAAACAGCCCTATTCCCTCCCCTACCTTACAATTGTCACCGCCATTTTAAGTATTGACAGAAAGTCTGCCAGTATGAAAATAAAAGCATTATATATATATATATATATATATATATATATATATATATATATATATATATATATATATATATATATATATATATATATATATATATATATATAAATATATTTGCTGCAGTGTAGGTTCCCCTCTAACCCCCCACCTTCCTGATCCCCCCCCAAAAAGCTCTCTAACCCTCCCCCCTCTACCTATTTGCAGCTATCTTAGGTACTGGCAGCTTTCTGCCAGTACACAGTTTGCTGCAAAATTGGCTTTTTTTTTATTAATTTGAAATCCCCATTTTTTCTGTAGTGTAACTGCCCCCTCAATACCCTACCACCCTCCCCCTTCCAGATCACTTATATATCACTTATATACTTGGATATGGCAATGGATCCCACTGTGGCTCCCCATCATTGCCCCTACCTCCGTCCTTCCCCCTCAATGATGCCATTTTTTCCCCCTGTAGGGTGGCCGAGCTGTCCAGCCCACTCCCACCCTCCTTCCACCTCCTCCAGCGATGTGCCGCCTACCCGCCTCCCTCCTTACGCTCCCACCCACCAACGCTCTGCACCACCGCTGTCCAATGCAGAGAGGGCCACATCGGTAACTCTGCAAATCTATTTCTGCAGTGCCCCACTCATGGGGCATGCAAAAATTATGCAATCCCGCTATTTTGAGCAAGATCGTGGCAGAGAGAAGCCCAGGACTGCAGCGACGTACAGGGTACGTCACTGGTCCTTAACGGCATAACGACGTTAAGGGGTTAAAATACTCTGAAATAGTAACAGAAGACATTTTAGAGGTTTAGTGACATACATGGTATTGATTCATTAAAGCTCAATTCATCCCTATTGGAGAGGCTGCATACAGGGAACAGGACACACATATACATAAGTAAAGGTACATATACATATGTTTATGTGTTGACTACATTATATCATATACAGCTATTGGAATCTGCAGGAAAGATTACTTCAGGACACCAATATTTACGAATGTCGTCTTTTTATTTAGTATTTTTTTTATATTTGTTTGTAAATCCCAATTGCACTGTTGTGATTGTCACTAACAGTACTGGCATATTTTAAATAATATTTTTGAAGGAGATAAATTAATCATTAACTATTGTAATCTGTTTCCATCCGCACCACTGCTAACCCATCTGAATGAAGATCCTGTGGAGACAAAAAAGGAGGCGCCACATAGAACAATATCTATTGATAGAGTGGCTGTGTTTCCGGATTATTATCTTTTGTTTCTGGACTACACTTCTGTCTGGTCCTTTTTAATGTGAGCGCACCACTTGAGGGTTTCCTAGCCCCACTCGTTCTATACATAACCCATCTGAATGCATCTTTTAGATTGTCAGGAGGGGCAGACTGTTCAATATTTTTTCTATCGCTGTATGGTCTTTTTCAACTTTCACAAGTATTTTGTAAAAATTTTTTGTTTGAAAACAAAATGGTGACTACAATTTTATATGCAAAAGACTTTGAGACCCTTAAACAAGATTCTGGCTTTGTGACAGAAGTCCGAACACAGTCACAAGAATGCCTGTGCCTACATTACTGTACTTGTAAATTGGAATGAGCACTCATGACCGTGAGTTCCATTTTGTAAGATAGACATGCACGGTGTTAATAAATCCCAACCACCGATACCAGTTTGTAACACAAAGGGGTGTATGTATCAAGCTCCGAATGGAGCTTGAGGTCCCCGTGTTTCTGGCGAGCCTGCAGGCTCACCAGAAACAGCAGTTATGAAGCAGTGGTCACAAAGACTGCTGCTCCATAACCTGTCCGCCTGCTCTGAGCAGGCGAACAGACATCGCCGGAAATTAACCCGATCGAGTACAATTAGGTTGATTGACACCCCCCTGCTGGTCGGCCTATTGGCCGCGAGTCTGCACGGGGCGGCATTGCACCAGCAGCTCTTGTGAGCTGCTGGTGCAATGATGAATACGGCGAGCGTATTCCTCGCCGTATTCAGCGAGGTCTGTCAGACCTGATCCGCACTGCCGGATCAGGTCCGACAGACCTTGATAACTAGAGGCCAAAGGCTTAACTAGAGCCACCCACAATGGCCAATTTTTTTACAGGCCAGGCTAAATATCCAACTTTACCTCCATTGTAAAACAAACAGGACTACTTGCCAAGCTTTGAAAACAGGTTGAATGTGGGCATGAAGGAGTTAACAGTACAGGGCTTCTAACTACCTTATGCTAAATCCATACTAAGGCATAAGAGCCAACCAACATTATCCCCCAGATCCTGCCAACTCCACCCCAAACATCAACAGTCACTGTAACCAACAAAAAACTTTATATTCAGGGCTTTGTGGGTTACCCATAGATTACAACAGAAAAAATATATATATAAAAATTAATATTTTGGAAAATGTATTCCCAAGTTTAAGGAAGCTGTGAATTCAGTTACTAGAGCACAAAGACAGACAAGATTACATTATTTATATTTAAATCAAAGAAAAGTTCACAGTGCATAAAAAGAAAAAATAAATACATGAAATAAGATAGTATATGAATAAAAAGAAGGTAATCAATAATAGACACAAGACAAATACACAATTACAAAACAGTTACAAGAAATAAAAGGATTAAAATACACAGAGACACTAAACATACAACTGTATCTGTGGAAACTCCCAATAATACTTTAGATGGTATAGTTCTTGCTGTATAAGTGGAAGTCATTTAGTGTTAAAAACCGAGCATTATTTTATACCCATCCCAGGTCCCACGACCAACCCTAGGGGGGTAGTTGAATTGGGCTCAAGTTACAGTATTTTACACTGGTTTGGTTTGTCTGTTGTATTGCAGATATTTGCCCTTGGTAAACAGATAAATACCTCTGAAATTTAATGTTTGCACGCCACATAAAAGATTATAGGCTAGATTTCAAGTGGCATGCTAATTATTTTTTTGCTTGCTAAACCAACACTGCTCTAGATCAACTGTGCTAAAGTCAGATGCGTTAGGAATACTTTACCTTCCTATGTTATTCATATAGAAGAAAATATTATTTTTATTTTAAAATATCTCTCTCTCTCATATATGAATATAATATTTAATGTTTTTGATATGTTTTGTGCAACTTTTTTTACTTCTTTAAATCCAGTCTCAAGTCATGCTAAATATTCTTGCACAGTTTTGGCTTTTGCTCTAGCACAACCTATAACTTTCAACTTGTAATATGAGTGCGTTCACAATATTCATTGAAAGAATACGTTGCGCTAGAGCAATCTTGGCTGCGCTAACCCTTCTCTGGTAAGCGTGATTTATCATTGATTTGTTTTTTTGTTTTTTTAAATCAAATTTTTATTGAAGAAAACAAGTACACTTGCCATAACAAAAGAAAAAGCAGAAAAACCAGATACATTCTCATATACTTTATACAATTCTAAATCAGTATCTAGGGATATTGTTCTTGTGCTTGTTATCCTTTAAATTTTAAGAAACGTTTGCCTTATCCCTATTGAGAGGGAAGGCACTTACATTCATACAAAAGAAAGAAAAAAAGAAAATAGGAGCGAGAGAGGGAAGAAAAAAAACCCCAAAAAAAACCCCAAAGGACACCCATCCCTCTATCTCATCGCTCTCTCCGCATCCAGCCGCCCCCAATCCCCATTGCCCCAGTTTACTTGTTCTATCCATTCCCTATAGTCTTATCTCATAACAAAACCACTCCGAGACTCAATACCATTCAGGTGGGAATACCCCTAACAAGATTAAAGTTTCAAAATACTCTGTTCTACGCAAGCTAGTGATAAGGGAGAATTGTGTATCTTGAGGATAAGATAATATAACTCTTAACCACGTTAAGAAAAAAGCTGTGATCTTTTTCTTGTGTGAAGGTGATATGGTCATTTGTTCAAAAATTATCTGAGAAAGCATTGAGTTTAGGAAGCATGAGATCGACGGAGCCTTGTTACTCTTCCAATTTTTAAGGATAAGATTACGCCCTATCATAATCACTGTATTGATAAGGTTGCTGTTATTTCTATTGTTTTCTTTAGGAGCAAGGAAAAAAATGTATCTGGATGTAAATTTTATTCTATTCTCTAACATCTTATTAATCCAGAACTCGACTTTACGCCAAAACTGATTAATTTTAGGGCAATTCCAAAAACAGTGAACTATATCTGCATTTGCCTTATTGCATCTGGGACAATTATTACCTTTATTAAAGGGATGTTTTGTATGCCATTTAGACATTTTCCTAGGTGTAAGATATGCATTATTTATTAACTTTAGATGCGATTCTTTCCAGGTTGTAGAGATGATGGCTTTTTGACCCATTTAAAGCCTGTATATAATATATCTACAGATATATCAGAAAAATGGGAATTCCATTTTTCAGAAAGGCTATTGATGCTCAGTTGGCCCTGTTTAGCGAGCATAATCTTATATAATAGGGAAATGCTATGATAACCAGATTTGTAATAGGTAAAGTATTGTTCAATTTTGCCCCATCCTTCAGTGTCGGTGTTTGATACTCTACTATCAGTGATAAAATGTCTAATCTGAAGATAGGCATAAAAGTTTTTATTTGACAGAGAAAAAACACTAGCGAGTTCCTCAAACGTTCTTATTTGAAGGTGATTATTTAAACATTGATATACATTCAATAGACCTTTCTGTGCCCATATATTATAAACTTCATTAGATAACCCGGGAGTAAATTTTGGGTTACCTTGTATTGGAAGTAATGGGGTAATCTCAAAATTAACATTAAATAATCTGTTTAATTTTTGCAAGGCATCAATAGTATTGCATATTATAGTCATAGTTTTAATGTCCTTTGGCAGCTGAGACACTGGACAATGTAGCAGGGCTTTTAATGCATATGGTTTACATAGGTATTTTTCAACTTTAAGATGTGTAAGATAATTAGCTTCTGTTAGCCAGTCAAATGCTGATCGAGCTAATATAGCAATATTATATTTTTTTAATATCTGGGAAAGATAAGCCTCCTTCCTCAGATCCAAGGGATAATTTGGTTATGGGTATCATATGTCTCTTGTTATTCCATATAAATTTAGTTGACTCACTATAGAATCTTTTTATATCTTGGGTCTTTATAAATAATGGTAGATTTTGCATAATATATATCAGTTGGGGAAAAAGAATAGTTTTTATAATCATAACTTTAGCAGACAGGGAGATGGGAAATGTTAACCAACGTTGCATTTTTTGGAGGCTTTTTTAAAGAAGATAGAATAATTAAGTTTATACCATTGGTTTGGGTCAGAGTGTAAATTTAATCCTAAATAATTAATGCTATCGACCTCTTGAAAAGGATGCTCTTGGATGCTTGCCCTAGTCCTGTGTAGCCATAAAATCTCAGATTTACTAGCATTTATTTTATAGCCAGAGAAAGAGCTAAACATGTCGATGATCTTTAGTGCCTGTGGTATATTCCTCTTTGTATTTCTTACACATAACATCATCAAATCATCTGCATATAATGCTAATGCCAATTTTTCTTGTCCGAGTCTGATGCCTTGTAGCTCCTGTCGTAAGATAATAGCCAAAGGTTCTAGGGCAAGATTAAAAAGCAAGGGGGAAAGTGGGCACCCCTGTCTTGTCCCCTATTTAAAATAAGATCCGTGGTGTAGCTACCATTAATTAAGATACTGGACCTGGGATGGTCATATATGATTTGGATGAATTGTACAAAATGACCTGTGAAGCCAAAAGAGACCAATGTCGAGAATAGATGGTTCCATTCTACCGAATCAAATGCCTTTTCGGCGTCTAATGCAATTAATGCGAAGTCTTGGTTATTTGTTTTCGTCTCCGCTATTTTATGCCAAAAATGCTCTATTAGTAAAATTACCTTCCTAGTATTCCTAGTAGAAGCTCTTTGAGACATGAATCCTGTTTGATCGGGATGTATAATAGGGTCAAGACACAATTTTAATCTATTTGCAATGATATGCGTCAAAAGCTTATAGTCTGCATTAAGTAATGAGATAGGTCTATATGATTTGGGGTCTAATGGATTCTTCCCTTTTTTCAAAATCAATGATATGATTGAAGCAGTAAAATATTTAGACATATTTGAACCCTCGATATAATATCCATTAAACAGTGAAACTAAAGTGCCCACTATCTCTGTTCTAAGTATTTTATACATTTCAATTGGTATTTGATCTGGGCCCGGGGCTTTATTAGATTTGGTATTATTTATAGAGTCCAAGACTTCCTCATTTGTTATTGGTCTATTAAGAGTGTTAACAACTTCTGGGGTTATTTTAGGCAAATTAATCCCATGCCAAAATGTATTCTTATTACCGACATTGATCTCCTTGGCTTCATATAAATTTTGATAATATTCAAAAAAGACCTTTTTAATTTTAGACTGTTCCGTAACTCTGTTTGTCCCATCATTAATGGCTTCTATAATATTAGATTTTTTCCTTGCTTTATCTAGTATGGATAAAAATTTGGCGGATTTTCAATATTGGCCTTTATATTTAATGCTTGTTATAAGTTCTTCTAATTCAACTTTTTTCCTAATAAAATATCTCTCTCTGCCTTAAGAACGTTGATCATTGATTTGTAATATTAAGTTGCACGGTAATGTTAGCGCTGTCCAGCGATATTGCATATTGTGACCTGTGCTATCATTTGCATGCCAATTGTAATGTGGATCTATGTCATACTATTTTTCATGAGAGGATTACCAATTTATTGCCACCAAACATAAAAAATAGCAAGGTTCTTATGCCTCTTTACAGATCATTAGTTAGACCAAATCTGGAATACTGTGTACAGTTCTGGAGACTATATCTTTAGAAATATATAAATAAACTAGAAGCTGTCCAAAGGAGGGCTACTAAAATGGTACATGGTCTAAAATATAAAACGTACAAAGAAAGACTGTATGATCTAAATATGTATAGTTTCGAGGATAGAAGGGAAAGAGGTGACATGATAGAAACCTTCAAATATATGAAGGGACTTAATAAAATAGAAGCTGAAAGCATTTTTCACAAAAAAATAAATGCTAAAACAAGTGGTCACAATCTAAAGTTAGAGGGTAGCCAATTCAGGAGAAATTTGAGGAAGCATTTTTTTACAGAAAGGGTGGTAGATTCATGGAATAAATTTCCATTTGAGGTGGTAAACACAAAGACTGTAAAGGAATTCAAAAATGCCTGGGACATGCATAAGGCTATCCTAAGGAAAAAGTAACATGTAATATGGGTAGACTTGACGGGCCTTTTTGGTTCTTATCTATCGTCAAATTCTATGTTTCTATCACATCCCACAGTTTTTAATGGCTGGCATTTCCCATTTTGTACCTTGCTACCTACCTTTACCAAGGCATATGTTTTTATGTAATACTATGTGTTTTTTTTGGGAAGAGTTGTGAACATATTTAATAGTGATGGCTTTGTAATTATTGTTTAGTAACTCCAGCAGAGCCACACATCACACCTCACATCTCAAGTCTACACCTTGCTGTGTGCTATACAATAAAATATTGGCCAATGTGAAATAGAGAGACACAGAGACCTAAGTATTCACTTTTATCAGTGACAAAACAGCCATCTAGCTGCTACAAAGTTAAAACATTTCATTACCTCTGTAGTCACATTTTCTGCATTAACCCCTTAGAAGGTGATAGGAGAATTCATACTATTTACTGTAATTTTATTTGCTTCAGTGATGTTGTTTTGCACATGTCTGTATTGTCTAACTTGGGTCAATTTTATGTAATTCACCCACATGAGTCATATTTTGTCAGCAAAACCTACAATTTAAAATTCACAAATTACAATATGCTGCAAGACACATCACATTATAAGGGTGTTACAAAACAGGAGAGAGAAGTTGTTTCACCTACAACCTTCATTTTGTTTTATTCCTCAACTTCTCGATAAAAACATAATTATTTTAGCCTTAAGGCCCACATTTTCTATTTAGTACGTAAGGCAAAATTCTGTTGGAGATATACAGGTATATAACATCAATATTTAACATATACTTGCAGCAGATATAGTTATGTTTTTAGAATATACAGTCATGGCCAAAAATATTGGCACCCCTGCATTTCTATCAGATAATGCACCACTTGGTATGACACAAAAAAGTAGAGAATAAAAGCCAAATCTGACACATTCCACGCAAAACTCCAAAAATGGACTGGACAAAATTATTGACACCCTTAATTTAATATTTGATAGCATACCCCTTGGAAAAAATAACTGAAATCAATTGCTTCCTGTAATCATCAATGATTTTCTAATACATCTCTACTGGAATTTTGAATCACTCTTCTTTCACTAACTGCTCCAGGTCTCTCAGATTGGAACAGTTCCTTTTCCAAACTGCTGTTTTGAGATCTCTCCACATGATCTCTATATGGGATTGAGATCTGGACTCATTGCTGGCCAGTTCAGTACTCTCCAGCACTTTGTCTTAAACCATTTCTGGGTGCTTTTTGACGTGTGCTTTGGTTCATTGTCCTGCTGTAAGACCCATGACCTCTGATGGAGACCCAACTTTCTGACACTGGGTCCTACATTGCACGACAGAATTCTTTGGTAGTCTTCAGAATCATAATGCCATGCACACAGTCAAGACATCCAGTGTCTGAAGCAGCAAATCAACCACAAAACATCAGTGAACCTCCACCATGTTTGACTGTAGGGACTGTATTCTTTTCTTTAAAAGTCTCATTTCTTTTTCTGAAAACAGTACAATGATGGGCTTTACCAAAAAGCTGTAATTTTGTTTCATCTGTCCACAGCACCTTCTCCCAAAATGATTTTGGCTTCCTCAGGTTAGTTTTGGCAAACTCCAATCTGGCTTTTTTTTTATATTTCATTGTCAGCATTGGGGTCCTCCTGGGTCTCCTACCATAGTGTCCCTTTTCATTCAGATGGGGATGTATATTGCAAGCTGACACATATGTACCCTGTGCATGAAGGTCAGCTTTAATTTGTCTATAAGTTGATTGCGGTTCTTTATCCACCATTTGAACAATTCTTCATTGCAATATTTGTTCAAATTTTCCCTTTTGTCCACTTCAAGGGAGTTTGGCTACAGTGCCATGGGCTGTAATCTTCTGCGCACAGTGGACACAGGAACATTAAGATCTCTGGAGATGGACTTGTAACCTTGAGATTGTCCATGCGTTTCCACAATTTTTGTTCACAAATCCTGAGACAATTCTTTGCTGCTTTTTCTCTTCTCCATGCTCAGTGTGGCACACAGAGACACACAATAGAAAGGTTGAGTCCATTTTTCATCATTTTAACTGGTTGATTTCTATATTGTCAGCACCTGTTAATTGATATAGGTGAGTTTTTTTACAAATTACAGGAGCATCACAAGCTTGAAATGCAATTATTTCTTACAATTTTGCGAAGGTGCCAACAATTTTGTCCAGTCCATTTTTGGAGTTTTGCGTGGAATGTCTCAGATTTGGCTTTTTTTCTTCACTTTTTTGTGTCATACCAATACAAACATAATAAATAAACATGAAAATGCCTAAACATTTGTAATTGCAACAATTTTCTGGGCGAAGTGGTGCATTATCTAAAAGAAATGCAGGAGCGCCAATATTTTTGGCTATGACTGTATGTCAGGCCCTTCCAATCAATTAAATCTGAAACAAATCAGTTTATTAGTCATTCCCAAATGATTAATTATTCCCAAACTTGGCATAGACATAAATTGTACTTTACCAAGGTTCCTTTCCTATGATGCAGGCAAATGGTTCATTAGAGTCTAAGATATTTAGTGTTACAATGTTGTAGTTATGATATTGATTTAATGCTGCTTATCCTAAACTATCAAAATCCATAACTTAAAAGTACATTCTAGCATAAAAAAATAAAGACCCAGATGAAGATTTTTACACTCATTAACCCGATAAGCACAAAAAGCCAAAGTTAGAATATTGAGTGCTCGTTCACATATTCCTTCATATAAGTCAATGGAGAAAACAAAAGTGGAAAAAACAACCACTCTTGTGCCAACCTGATGGCATATTCTCATTTGCGTTAACCTGACATGAAAATATGAACATTTCACATTCTCCCCAGCTGAGCGTGCAGAACCCCGGAGGTATCGAGAGGAAGGTGTGTTACCACTTCGGGTTCTGGATTGGTTGCTGGTAGTGTGTTCCTGATTGGCGATCGGTTATTGCCTGTGTTGGTCTTCCGGGCGACGCTGAAGTCCCGGTCTACTTGTTAAGGCACGATTCAGTGCCGCTCCGCTTGTGAATACCATTCTTAATTACTCTGCTCTATGTTTGGTCTGTAGCGATATTATTCTATTGGCGCCTTCTTTTTCCTGCTACAGATACTACTCGCCTCATCTCTTACCAGAAGAGCTGCCTTGCATCTAGACTTTGGAGTCCATTTACTGTCATCACTGTTTGTTTCCCGAGCGCACCTCCATAGGAGGATTGTTACTCTGTTTTGACATTTCACATTCCAATATTCTGCACATAAAAGAATATGTTCTTTGTATTCATAAATACATATTTCTTCATATATCTGATGGTATTTTGGTACAATATATATCTCTACTTATATATACACATGATTATCTAAAGGCATAGATATATACAGATATATATATATATGAATTTCTATTTAGAAATATATAGAACATATTCCGCTATGTGCAGAACATTGAAATGTGAAATATTTACAGTAAATACATAGATAAAACCTTTACTAAACATGAATATTACATAAATATGCTTTTGCATGATATCTACTTAAAGGGATACTGAACCCAAATTGTTTATTTCATGATTCAGATAGAGCATGCAATTTTAAGCAACTTTCTAATTTACTCCTATTATCAATTTTTCTTCATTCTCTCGCTATCTTTATTTAAAAAAGAAGGCATCTAAGCTAAAGAGCCAGCCAATTTTTGGTTTAGGGCCCTGGACAACACTTATTTATTGGTGGGTGAATTTATCCACCAATCAGCAAGAACAACCAAAGTTGTTCACCAAAAATGGGCGGGCTTCTAAACGCACAGTCTTGCTATTCAAATAAAGATACCAAGAGAATGAAGAAAATTTGATAATAGGAGTAAATTAGAAAGTTGCTCAAATTGCATGCTCTATCTGAATCATGAAAGAAAAAATTTGGGTTCAGTGTCCCTTACTTAACAGCAAAGGGCTCCAATGCACTTCTATATATGTCTATATATATAAGTATACATTTGTATTTATGTATTTATATGTGTATATATGTCTGTAAATACATATATACACATATAAATACATGAATACATCTTTAAACATATTTAGACATATATATATATATATATATATATATATATATATATATAAAAGTTGCGCTAATCATTCAAGCATAAATTGTGATTGCACTCAAGCAAAATCATTTACTTTCAACTCTCAATACAAGTGATAAGCCCTATCAGTGAAAACACAATAAACACCTTATTGCTCCGGCGCAAACGTTTGCTATCAAATCGTAATCTGGCACAAAAAGTTTTGTTTTGTAAGAACATTTTAATTGGGGAAAAAAAAAACTTTTAACCTGTGTAACCTCTTAAAAAGGATTAAACAAACAGTTAAAATTGCACTTCCAAATCACCCTAGTCCAAATAAGGATACGTCCTTTGATTGGAGCATTCATATGTCAGCATACTTAGTTGCTTATCAGTATCATTTGTCTGGACTTCCAAAGGAGCACACCTTTCCCTATATATTTAACCTTTTTTTCAGGGTTTAAACACATGTGAAAAAAGGGAATGTGTTCAAAACTAAAATGCATTTTCCCATAACACTTATTACTTTAATTTTAAATTATTATCTATCTGCACAGCCATTACTTATTTATTTTACTTTAGCATAGCTAGTACTTATTTACTGTGGCATATCAATTTTGAGCCTTTCTGAGCTATTTTGTCATTCTGGCAATGAGTAACATATTATTTATGTTTGTCATCTACACTTAAGTTTCAAGGAGAGAATATTTTTTTCTAAAACTTTCATCTTTTATTCTAGGAAGTTTACAACTATAAAACATGTCTAGAAGGTTTAAGACTATTTAATTTGTTTGGTTTGTGTGTACAGATAGCACCTTACACGGTTAATTGAATACATAATACAGGTGAAATTGAAGCAATCTTAAAAAATACTTAAACCAGGAGAGAGAATTGACATTTTGATGCCAAATTGTATAAATTCTACATTGCTGCATTTATGTGATAGCTAGCTAATAATCTATAGTTTTTCAAAAATTCATAACTACACTATTTTAAACCATAACCCCTCTTTAATTTCATTGAAATTAAATATATTGATTTATAGATAATGTGCACTATGAGGTCCTAGTCTGTTACAGTGTCACAAAAATAAATCTGGCTCCAAAAATAGCTGAAGGGCATGAGAGGGCTGCATTCTCTACAAATAACTGATAATAATAATAATAATAATAATAATAATAATAATAATAATAATAATAATAAAAATAATTCTTCCATATTCGGAGTTATCATTCAGCCAACATCCATAAAAAAAGTTTTTATTCTAATTAGTGACATTTCAGGACAGCACAGTGTCATTTCCTTAGACTGTCTAAATATTGCATAACTAAAAACTTAAATACCCTAGCAGTAATAAACACCTCCCCTAACCGACCAATAAACTCTTCGGTTATTCCCTCATTGCCATGTGTAATCCAATCACTTAGTAACCATAAACAAATCCCATATCCCCCCCTCTCAAATATATCAGGCCGGAACTCCAACATACATCCCACAAGGGACAACAGTCCCAATCTCATCCCGTGTAGCATAACACCAACATCAAAATCACAAAAAACAAATAAAAACCAAACTGTGTGTTTATTTACACATGCCATTAGGATGACATTGCCCAATAGGATTAGACGTCTGATTAGAAGTTAGCACAGTCATGCTATCCTGAAGTTAGCATGCATCGGGTTTCGCTCCCTCGTTGAATTTTTACTATTAACTTGTAATACGGGTGCTAACCCGCCTTCATTAACAGTTTACTTTGAGCGCAGTTAGAGTGCGAGAGAAAAAATATTGCGCTCCACTTGTAATCTGGCCGATTAAATATATGGGTACATGGCATAGATTTGTATAAATAAATTATGAGGATTGAAAGGCATGTTTCCCCTCATCACAATCCAAATTCTCAATAATTATGGACAAATTTCAGGGCCAATGTTCATAAGCAAAACACACTGACAATACTCCCCTCCATGTTGGATGGCATCAGGAAGCAAAATTGTTTGACCTGCACATTTTGTTTTTAAATACAATATCACCAGATTAAGATTAAAATAAATAATGTTTTTGTTTTTGGAAGATAACAATTTTGTCCTTGACAGGTTACTATTTCCACTGCAAATACTTCTACAAATACATACAAGCAACACCTCAACATATCTTCCTGTTCAGTCCAAAAAAAATGCATCTTTTAGATTCTAGAATATTTACATTGAAAAAAATAACTACAATAAGAAAGGGGGATTGTCTGATTAAAACTTTAAGAGAAGATAAATGCAAACACATTAAAAACAGATACTGTCCAATGATTTCACTTTATTAAAAATACTCCATGGGCTATAAAAGAAATGTATTTCTCACAGGACACTACACACAAATCATTGTTACTAGAATATTTTGATGGCTTAAACACATTTAATCTGGGTTCTACAATAAAAAAAAATGTAATCTGTATATTAATAAAAATGATAGCACTCTTCCTGGTAACAGTAAGAAATAAGAATAGCTATAGCTTTTTTGTTACAATGCACACAAAAAGCGAATACTTTGTGTTAACATAACAAAGATATACATTAAAATGACATACTAACAACTTTCAAATAGTATCAGCAATTAAGAGCCCTTGGCTTAGTGTTGCTTTATCAAAACTTGTGTATTTTGGGCACTAAACTCTTTTATTACTGAAATAAATTATATTCACAAGTATAGAAGCCTTTTCAGATCGTTTCCAGTATTTAAATTGTGGCAGAGCGCAAGTTGTATATATATCCCAAAACTTATACTAGGGGTTAAAGCAAAGTCAGTGGATCCCGTCCGCTTACTCACAGTTTGTAGAATATATGTATCTGGAACGCACACCTTTTCAAGGTTCTTCTTGTATGGAAAGATTCCGCTTTTTACATATGCTGTAGAGTGTACAGGGCCTATTAAGAGAGACTTATTTGGGCTTCCCAAGCCCGGTGCTGTAGCACTTAACTCCTAATCCTCCGTCACTCGATCACCCAGAGCAACACCGGAGGACTGCACCAGTCGGCATCCACATGCCCCGACTGCCAAACAACCACCGGAGCCACAACACCGTTCCCAGGCTCCTCCGTAGCAAAAGATCCAATCTCAGTAAGCGAATCCTGTGCAGGTGTACTTCCAATACAGGGATATACCAAAAGCCTCTATATCACCACTAAGATGCCTCACCCTGCTGGAAGGGTATAGGCAAGCTCCACCTGCTCGCAAAAATAGTATAAAAAATAAAGGAATCCTTCTCAGGTGTTTAAAAGAAGGTATCAAGCCTGACACATTTTGGCTGTACATAAGTAACAGCTAGATGACGAGTTTTATTATTATGAGTGGAAAAGCATTGTTATGCTTCATAATGCTGCTTTTTCCCTAACGCCAGTATTATGAGTCTTGTAGGTATAGGTGTACTGCACACCTTTTTGGCTGTCACGCAATGTCAGTACCGCACTTTTTAAAAAGTCATTTTTCAATGGGACTTCCATAGCGCCGGTATTACAAGTTTGCCTGGGAGGCCAAAAAGGGAACGGTACACCCTATACTGACAAGATCCATACCGCCATCTAAAGTCAGTAATTATGAGTTTTACGTTACAAAGCTGTAGCATAAAACTAATAACTAAAGTGTTATAAAGTACACTAAACACCCATAAACTACCTATTAACCCCTAAACCGAGGCCCTCCCGCATAGCAAACACTATAATAAATGTATTAACCCCTAATCTGCCTCTCCGTACATCGCCGCCACTATTAAAATTTATTAACCCCTATTCCGCTGCTCCCCAACATCTTCGCCACTATAATAAACCTATTAACCCCTAAACCGCCACCCTCCTGCATCGCAAACACTATTTAAATATTATTAACCCCTAATCTGCCGTCCGCCCAACCACCGCTTTAATAAACCTTTTAACCACTAAACCGCAAGCCCACCACAACGAAATATACTAAAATAAATTATTAACCCCTAAACCTCTGACCTCCCATATCACTAACTCTACATAAATATATTAACCCCTAACCCTAACGTAACCCTAACCCTAAGTCTAACCCTAACGTAACCCTAAGCCTAACACCCCCTAACTTAAATATAATTAAATTAAATCTAAATAAACCTTACAATTATTAACTAAATAATACCTATTTAAAACTAAATACAAACTTACCTGTAAAAAACCTAAGCTAGCTACAAAATAACTAATAGTTATATTGTAGCTATCTTAGGTTTTATTTTTATTTCACGAGTTAGTAAATAGTTATTAACTATTTACTAGCTACCTAGTTAAAATAAATACAAAGTTACCTTTAAAATAAAACCTAACCTGAATTACACTAAAAACTAACATTACAATAAAATAAAATAAATTAAATTATTAAAATACACTTTACTAAATTACAAAAAATAAAAAACGAAATTATCAAAAATAAAAACGAATTACTCCTAATCTAATAGCCCTATCAAAATAAAAAAGCCCCCCCAAAATAAAAAAAACCCTAGCCTACACTAAACTGCCAATGGCCCTTAAAAGGGCCTTTTGCGGGGAATTGCCCCAAAGAAATCAGCTCTTTTACCTGTCATAAAAAAATACAAACACCCCCCAACAGTAAAACCCACCACCCACCCAACCAAACCCCCCAAATAAAAACCTATCTAAATAAACTTAAGCTAACCATTGCCATGAAAAGGGCATTTGGATGGGCATTGCCCTTAAAAGGGCATTTAGCTCTTTTACATGCCCAAACCCTAAGCTAAAAAAAAAAAAACACCCAAAAAAATCTTAAAAAAAAACCTAACACTAACCCCCGACGATCCACTTATAGTTAACGAAGTCCGGACATCCATCCTTATCCAGCTAGTGAAGTCCTCATCCAAGCGGCAAGAAGTCTTCATTCAGGAGGCCTCTTCGATCTTCATCAAGCCGGCAAAGTCCTCACCCAAGCGGAAAGAAGTCTTCATCCAGACGGCATCTTCTATCTTCATCCATCCGGTGCGGAACGGGTGCATCTTTAAGACATCCGGCGCGGAGCATCCTCTTTTGCGGTCGGTCGTAAACTGAAGGTTCCCTTTAAGTGACGTCATCCAAGATGGCATCCCTAACATTCATATTGGATGAAAGATTTCTATCAGCCATTAGGAATTAAAGGGGAAAAAATCCTATTGGCTGTTCCAATCAGCCAATAGAATTGAGCTCTCATTCTATTGGCTTACTGGAACAGCCAATAGAATGAGAGCTCAATCCTATTGGCTGATTGGATCAGCCAATAGGATGAATGCTCAATCCTATTGGCTGATTGCAACAGCCAATAGGATTTTTTCCCCTTTAATTAAGTGGATAATGTCACTTAAAGGGAACCTTCAGTTTACGCTGTCGACCGTAAGAACAGGATGCTCTGCGCCGAATGTCTTGAAGATGGACCCGCTCCGCGCCGGATGGATGAAGATAGAAGATGCCGTCTGGATGACTGGAACAGCCAATAGAATGGAACAGCCAATAGAATAAAAGCTCAATCCTATTGGCTGATTGGATCAGCCAATAGGATGAAAGCTCAATCCTATTGGCTGATAGAAATCTTTCAGCCAATAGGAATGTAAGGGACGCCATCTTGGATGACGTCACTTAAAGGGAACCTTCAATTTACGTAATTTTACTGTTCGGGGGGTTTGTATTTTTTTACAGGTAAAAGAGCTGATTTCTTTGGGGCACTGCCACGCAAAAGGCCCTTTTAAGGGCCATTGTAGTGTAGGCTAGGATTTGTTTTTATTTTGGGGGGCTATTAGATTAGGAGTAATTCGTTTTTATTTTTGATCATTTTGTTTTTTATTTTTTGTAATTTAGTGTTTATTTTTTTTGTAAGTTAGTAAATTGTATTTTATTAATTTAATTTATTTCATTTTATTGTAATGTTAGGTTTTAGTGTAAGGCAGGTTAGGTTTTATTTTACAGGTAACTTTGTATTTATTTATTTATTTATTTATTTATTTTATTTGTTATTTTTATTGAAAAATTTTGATAATTACAGACAATCTTTTCTGGTCATCAATATGTCATAACAGTGATATATAACATTGCAATACAACAATTTTGGGTTGGTGTCCATAATACTGACCCCCACCCAAGATAAGGCTAAGTCATCCCCCCATATCCAGATTCTTTTTATGATCCTTTATTGCAAGCTGGATAGGTAGGATGGTCACTTACTCCATTGGAACATGAATTTAATAACCAGGGGGGGGAGTAACAGTAAAACAGACAAACTGGCAAATTAAAATTAAATTTTAACATGTAATATTTCACTCTGCAAATTATCTTCATTTTTCATATTTAAGTCTTGATACGTAAGTTCGCTTTAATACTGTACTGACTACAGACTATAAGACTATATGACAGGCAACTACTCAGTGCATCTCATCGTATGGGTAGTTTGTGTATGTATGGTGTCGATTCTTTGGCCTACTGGTCATCACCGGTGGTATCAGTGTACTCATGGCTCTCTGTCTCTAGTACAAAGGTGCCTGGAGGGGCTACTACTGCCTATGTAATGGCTATATTATGGAGCGACTCCTGCCAGATAAACTTAGCGTTTAAGAAAGTGTCCATTTTATTACGACAGAGGTAGCCGTATTGTTCTAGAGATAGCTGTTCTTCAACTTCCTCTAACCACATTGTTTTAGTGATAGTCATGGGTGTTTTCCAATGGCGAGCTATTAATTTCCTCGCACTGTTGAGGCCTATCTGTAGTACTAATAATTTTGGCGGCAAGTCAATTTGGGTACATCATTTAATAGGGCTATATTTGGGCTTAATATGAATTCAGTGGAAAGGCTCTGCTTAAAGTGCAGCCCTACTGCATTCCAAAGTGAACAAATTCTAGGGCACTGCCACCACATATGCATTAGACTACCATGTCTACCGCAACCCCTCCAGCATCTTTCTGGTGTACTTGGGTAGATACTATTTAACCTTGACGGGGTTAAGTACCAGCGAAGAAGAATTTTAAAATTTAGTTCTAATATCACCGCTGATGTCGAGGATTTCTTGATTAGTCTAAAAATATTAACCCAGCTATCATGATCTAAGCGAGTTGCTAGGTCTAAATTCCATCTAGTGGTGTATGGCGGGAGGGAGTCTGTGTGGTTCTTGAAGAGAAGTTTACGGACATGGATAGTGTACCTCTCGGTATAAGGCCTCCGTAACATATTTGTTTGAATGCGGTGAGCTTTCTTAGGAGGTCGGTTTTAAACGGAGATGTATGGATAAAATGTTGTAATTGCACGTATTTTAACCAGTTTGTGAATCTGCCATCTGCTAAATTGGTTAGTTTGTCCCTTTCTAAGAGTTTGCCCGCTTCAGTAAAATTAAATAACTGGATAGTGTAATCCCATTCTGTAAGCCTTTGAAATCCTTTGTCTAGTCCACCCACCATCTCTACGTTTAGCACTATTGGAAATAAGGGAGATCTCATAGTGGATATGTGTGGTTTAGTGGCTACTATGTGGTCCCAATTTTTAAATAGTTGTCTATGTATGTCTAACTGTCGGCACTGTGGGGGTCTGAGCTCGCTCGGTACCTAGCATAGGGCATGCACTAAGGGTGCTTTGAGTATGTGTGAATCTAATGTAACCCAAGCTTTACTCTCCTGGCTTTTGTGCCAGTCCATGATCCTTTGGAGTGTCACTGCCTGGTAATACTCTTCAATTTTGGGCCGGCCTAGTCCCCCATCTGTGGTTGGTCTGTACATTGTGTCCCTGTTAATTCTAGGTTTACATTTTCCCCAGACAAATTCATTAAGGCTGTTTTGCAATCGGGTCATGTACCATCGGGGGATATGTAGTGGAAGGGCCTGTAGGATGTAAGTGATTCTGGGGAGTGTGGTCATTTTTATGGCTTGTATTCGCCCCCACCATGATAGTGGCTTATTAGTCCATGTCTTAAGATCCCTTTGCATGTTGACAAGTAACGTGTTGTAATTTTTGTCGAAGAGTGTCGCTTGGTTGGGGGAAAGGTGTATTCCTAAATATTTGATTGTGTCAGTTTTTAGTTTTAGCGGGCATATTGCAGATAGGGATTGGAATTGGGTGTCTGAAAGCATGATGTTTAGGATTTCAGATTTTTGTTTATTGACAAGGAAGTTGGAGTATTGTCCAAATCTATCGAGCTTAATATTTCTGGGAAAGTTGTGTGAGGGGAAGATACTGAGAAAAAGAGGTCATCTGCGTAAGCAGCTATTTTATAGTTTTGATGGCCGAATGAGATCCCTTCGATATTGCGATTCCTGCGGATATGGGAGGTTAAGACTTCCATCATTAACATAAATAGAATTGGGGATAAGGGGCATCCCTGTTGCATGCCGTTGCATATGGGGAGTGTGTCTGAAAGGGTGCCATTGACTTTAACTTTTGCATTTGGGCGAGAATATAAACTAAAAATTCTGTTAATAATTTTTGGGCCGAATCCTATGTGTTTTAGTGTTTCCAATAGAAATTGCAAATCTGTCCGGTCGAATGCCTTTTCTGCATCTATGGCCATCAGCACCGACTCAATATTGTGGTTCTTAGCATATTCCATGAGGGTCAAGGCCCTGAGGGTGTTGTCCCTGGCCTCTCGACCAGGGACAAAGCCCACCTGATCTGTGTGCATGATGTCCTGGAGGACTAGGTTTAAGCGGTTAGCTACAATTTTTCCCAGTGTCTTAATGTCTGTATTGAGTAATGATATGGGCCGATAGCTGCCCGGATCCTCCTGTGGCTTATCTGGTTTCAGGATTACTGAAATGTGAGCAGCTAGAGAGTCTTTGGAGAATTGTACTTCCTCATCTAGAGAATTGAAGAGTTTAAGTAGATTGGGGGCCAGGATTGGGCTGTAAGTTTTGTAGTATTGGTTGGGGAGTCCGTCTGGGCCTGGGCTTTTGCCTGTAGGAAGCTCCTTAATAGCTTTCAAAATCTCTGTTAGAGTGATAGGTGCCTCTAAGTTTGTCCCTTGCGTCTGTGTTAGTTTGTTTAGGGCGGCTGAGTCTATATACGTCACCATGTCTTGTGTGTGGGTTGGGGATACATTTATAGGTAGGTTGTATAATTGCTGGTAGAAGGTTCTGAAATGGGAAGCTATGTTTTTACTATCTAGGATTTGATCATCTTGTCTGGTCTCAAGTTTGTGAATGTATGTGAGGGTGTTTTTGTCTCTTAAGGTATTTGCAAGAATTTTGCCTGGTCGGTTCCCCTCGTAGAAATATTTTTTCCTAAGTGTCAGGGCCTTTCTCTGAGCTTCCGAGTAAAGCAGGGTCTTAAGCTATTTTCTGATGGAGGTCAGGGCTGTTAACGTGAAGGAGAGTGTTTGTGTTGTATCTCTAGGGTGTACAATTTGCTAGTCAGCGTATTGAGTAGGCTGTTGTGCTGTTTTTTAATGTATGCTTTGTGTTTGATACATTCCCCACTGAACACTGCTTTGTGGGCTTCCCATACATAGCGTGGTTGTCTCTCAGGGATTGCGTTGAGGCTAAAATACTCAGTTAAAGTAGATGTAAGTTTTTGCGCTATTGGTGGATGGTGTATCAGGTAAGTGTCTAACCTTCACATGAAAGGATGTATTGGGGAATCATGCCAGTTTATTGTCATGGAGATCATTGAGTGGTCCGACCAGGCTGTTGGTATGATCTCGGTATCTGCCAGTAAAGAGAAGCTGGATTGGTCAAGGTATAGGTAATCGATCCTAGAATACATGGACCAGCGGTGGGAATAGAAGGAGTAACCTCATTGTGTGGGATGTTGCACCCTCCATGTGTCTATCAGTCCTGATCGTTTGATGCAATTGTATGTTGAGTTAGGGGGATGTGGTGATTTATTTGTGTTGGAGGATGTGGTGTCTAGTGTCGGGTCCATAGTGACATTTAGATCCCCTCCCATTATCACCGTGCCTTTTCTGCAATCCCTAATCATTGATGTGAGTTTTTTATAAAATCTGCTCTTATTTGTATTTGGGGCGTACACGTTGATTAAGGTGATTGGTCTATTGTATATAAGGCCCACTAGTATTAGTACCCTACCTTCCTTATCTGATACAGTATGGAGCAATTTAAAGGGCAGGGAGCTATGCAGGAGGATACCCACACCGTTTGTTTGTTTTTGTGGGAATTAAAGAAGCCCAGTGGAAAGTGTTTATTAGAAAACTTAGGTTCCTCTGTTCGGGGGAAATGCGTCTCCTGGACAAAAACTATAGAACACTTTTGTTTAACAAACCAGTTCAGGGCCACTGATCTTTTGGTGGGCGAGTTCAGTCCTTTGGTATTTTGCATAGATAATTTTAATTGTCTAGTAGTCATGTCTATGTTGTGTGGTGGAGATAGCTAGGGTGTTAGATGTGAACATCTTACCATGAACAGATGCCATATGCTGGTAGTAAAGCTTTATGGTGCTATATGTGGTGAGAGATCGTAGATGCCATTGAAACGAGTTAGCGACGGTGCCTGTAGGAAATGTACACCGGTGAGCTATTCTATACCTTGCAGAGATACTATAACAAAACATAAAAAAAACATTGAAAAACACGACAAAACATTTTATAAACAAAATCAAATAATGGTAACCTAAACTATACTCAGGATTAGGAAGATATTCCCATTTCCCGATAGTGAACAGTCGGGGGGAAGCAGTAATACTAAAAGAAAACTACCTCTATTCCCCTCTCAGGGCTAGAATAATGTTCTTATAGATATGGAATTCCATTTTTTTTTTATTATATTAAGTCTATTTCAAAGCGGCAAAATCTTGTTGTAGGCTTGTCTCAGTCAGGCCGACCTAGGCGTTAGTAAGCAAAGATAAGTTATCAGGGCGGGTCTGATGTAGGAGTCGGTGTTCTGTGGGAAGAAGCGTTGGCCATTTTGCGTTTCCTTATTACCGTAGTCCACTTTTGTCTTTGTGGTTTTGAGAGTGGAAGGTCTGTGGTTAAGTCGTTGTCTTCCAGTTCTGCTAGCTGAGGTATTTGTTTCGGTAAAGGGATATGAAGTTGCGAGCAAAAGGGATTTAAGTCCTCTAGATCTTTATATGTGACTTCTTTATTGTCTTTAACCACTCTAACTGCGAAGGGGAATCCCCAACGATAGGGGATGTTGTGTTCTTGTAGGTGGGCAGTAAGAAATTTGACATTTCTTCGTCTGGTGAGGGTGAGTGGACTAAGATCCGCAAAGATTTGTATATTGTCACCATCTTTGTAAATTGGTGCTTTCTTTCTAGCAGCCGTTAGCAATTTTTCTTTGTCTTTATAGTTGTGGCAGCGAAGTATGACATCTCTCGGTGGTGCTTTGGGCGGTGGCTTAGGTTTTAATGCCCTATGTACTCTGTCCAAAGAGATGTTGGCTGTCTCTTCATCGTCTAAGAGAAAATTAAACAGACCTTGCAGATATTGTGGAAGTGCGGCAGCTTGAATGTTTTCGGATATTCCTCTAATTCTTAGATTCTGGCGTCTGCCGCGGTTATCCAGATCCTCTATTTGCATCTGCATTTGTCTCATTTCCTCGGCTTGATGTTGTAGCTGCATGGAGTGTAAATTTATTGGTTCAGATAGTTCTTCTGCATGTTCTTCTAGCTGAAGCACTCTGTTTCCCAGGTCTGTGACATATTTTTTGACATCTGCAAGGCCCTCTTTGATGAGTTGACTGACTTGACTCATAAAGGACGCAAAGTCCTCTTTTGTTGGTAGGGATTGCAGGTCTGCTTTAGTTATAAGGATATGAGAGTCTGTGAGCATAGTGCCTGTATCTTCTTCTTGAAAACTGTCACTTGAGCTAGGGGAATTAGGTGGTATGACGGTGTTTGTGTCCACAGTCTTGAAGTATGTGTTTAATTTTGTGGATGTTATTGCTGCTGCTCTGGTGTTCTTGTCCCCTTTGGGAAGGCGTTTGGATGCCATTGTGATATCTGCTAAGCGGTCTAAGCTGCTGCTTATGATTATGGCAGGCTGTTTGTGTCAAAGATGGTGCAGGCACAGTTATCTTATAGTTTGTCTGTGGGTTGAGAGTACGTTTCTTAAAACTAGGCCACCTATATGGAGCTGTATGGAAAGGGCTGCGTGTGATTTAAGGCCCCAGTTCTACTGTGTGTGTTCAATTGGGCTTTGAGGAGTTTGAAGCCCTGCCACTGCAGTGAGTAAGCGTTGTTTTCTATAGGGAGATGGGGACCCTACCTCTCAGCTCAACAAGGCCGCTTTTTCTGAGCTCCTTATTTACGGAGCTGGCTAGGCAAAAGTGATGCAGTGACCATGTGGGTGCTCGTCAGCGCAACTATACAGAGCCGTTACCTGACTGTATATGCTACGCAGCGCTTTCAGCGGCAATGAGGCGAGGGTTTACTTGCCTCTTGTACAGTTGCGGTGTATGTGTAAGCCCTTCAGTTGTTATCCGCCGCGTTGCTGTAGCGGTGCGTGTTCGGCAAGCTAAGATGGCTGCTTCACTGCGCTACCTCACCCATCTACTGACTACTGTGGGTCCTTCTTCTGAGGTACTTGTCATCTAAGTGAGGTATTAGTTTGCCCTCCGGACTTCATGTGTGTGTGTTAGTGTGTCTGTATGTGTATAAATGTTTGTGTATGTACATATGTACGTATTGTATGTGTGTTTTTAACGTATAATTCAAGACAAAATCATAGTGTAAAAATAAGCGAAGAGCTCCATTATTGTGACTTCCGGCTTAATGAACCATTGTCTGAGTTTTTCAGTGCACCCACTGAGAAGTCTATTATATAAGGGATTTAGCACACTATACAACATCTTAGCACGACCTAGACTTTCACTTAAGCACTGATATATTACTTTCAATTTGTAATATGAGCACAAAAATAAAGTGCTATTGATTTAAGTTAAGCAATGTTATGGCTCAATACTGCTAATAATTTTGCATTCCACTAATCTGACCCTCCATGTTTAAACTCTCTTGGATCGGATTGAAAATAATTAGAGTATTGTAGCCTTTTTTAAGAGATTTATTTTAATGCTATAATATTTGGATACTTTCTCATATATTATATATAAATAACAGGACATATCAGTCTTAAATTATATATAAGGCCACAATAGTTATTCTGATTAAGGCAAGTTTTATTTAATGTAATATATTACTTCCTCTTATTAGAAATTAATTGTATTTAATGCTGTTTTATCTGAGAGTGTGCACTCTCTTTGTACGTATCTATTCGTCTATTATTAAATATTTTAAATGTAATTCAGTGTGACCGTAATTATGAGTGCAGCCTTGTAGTGTATCTCACATGTTTGTCTTTAAACTCAAAAGCACATGCAAAAAAAACCAAACATATAAAATATTAACAACATTGCACAACAATTCTTAATCATTTTTTTAAAATTAATTAGATCTAATAGATAATAAAATAAATGATAATTAGGTATTAAATTATAAAAATATATAGGGATCTTATAGAGACAGTACAAATCATTATATGTCTGATATGAATCTTAAATGTCCCTTTAACATTTTAATGAAACCAAAATTTCACAAGATTACTTTAATAATTGAAAACCTAAACCGATATCAACGATAGTTCCAGAGAAATAACTAACATAAGCAGTGTAGCTTATCAAAAGCTGAAAGCTACAATAAGTTACTTCCTTCAATGATACATACATATACATTAGAGAAAGCAGAATTGTTTACATTAATGTAACTATAATGATTTTTTTTAATGAAGGGTTAAGCCTATAGCAAAAAAAGAAAGTAAAAGGTTGGAAATTATATTGCAAAAATAAATTGTAAATCATAGTCCTTTAACTTTAAAAATACCACATATTTATGCCTATCTTTTCAAATACTTCTAAGGAAGGTACACTACAAAAGTAGATTTTTCTAAAGAATATAACTTTTTGGTTAATGATTTAATGATTAGCCAAACTGACAACCCAAATGGCTCGACAGATTGTCAATATATTTAGCCAGGAAATATAAATACTTGCCAGAATGTGCATTTTAAGGAAACAAACACGTTGTTCCATATTTTAAAAAAGAACATAATACAGAAGTTAAACTACTTTTGGTAAATATATCAAGGCTCTAAAATATAATTAAAATCCACCAATATATACCTGTATATCAACAAAAGAAAAAGCAGTAAGCAGTAAGCATTACACTACAAAAATAGCTGCATAAAATAAAAATGATGTGGATTGTCCTAAATAAAGAAAATATGATTGACAGTTCCAAATCAATGATAATGTAAATATAAACAAGGCATTTCCATAAGTTCCAAGTTATTATGTCAATCACATTTTCTTTATTTATGACAATATACATCATTTTTATCTTAAAGGGACAGTCTACACCAGCATATCTATTGTTTTAAAAGATCTATAATCCCTTTATTACCCATTCCCTGGTTTTGCATAACCAACACAGTTATATTAATACACCTTTTACCTCTGGGATTATCTTGTATCTAAGCCACTGCAAGCTGCCCCTTATTTCAGTTCTTTTGACAGACTTGCATTTTAGCCAATCAGTGCTGGCTCATAGGAACTTCACGTGCGTGAGCACAGTATTATCTATATGAAACACATGAACTAACACCGTCTAGTGGTGAAAAACTGTCAAAATGTCCTGAGCTAAGAGGCGGCCTTCAAGGGCTTAGAAATTAGCATATGAACCTCCTAGATTTAGCTTTCAACTAAGAATACAAAGAGAACAAAGCAAAATTGGTGATAGAAGTAAATTGGAAAAAAAATGTAAATTACATGCCCTATCTTAATAATGAAAGTTTGTTTTGGACTAGACTGTCCCTTTAAGAACCTAGTTTACCCTGAAAATGTTAAATGGCCAAATACATACCCATGGAAGGTAACATAAGAGTTAAAGTATCTGCCTCCTGATAAATATGTTCTGTGTTTCAGAGTTTAAGATTTACATTTCCCTGCTTGTGTGTTTGTTTGGAAATCTAAACTCTTGCAGGTGCAAGTATGTGAGCGCATGCACATGTCTTTGTCTTATTCACATATTATTTATTCATCAGTCTTCAAGTACAGGATTTTTTGGTGTACAGAAATAAAAAAATAACAATGAACAAACCAATAAGGAAATTACAAGACAATGTAAATTTCATGTCAAAAGGAAAAATAAATGTATTCAGTGTTTCCCTTTTTATTTATGTACACAAAGGGCTAGATTACGAGTGGAACGCTTAATATCACTTGCATGCAAGCGATATTAGCGCTCCACTGAGTAATACCAGCGCGTGCTTATGTGAGTTGGTATTGCGAGTAAAGCGCAATGCGAACCCAAGCACGTGTTCGCATTGCTAGGAAGCATAGTGCTCACAAAAGTGCTTCCATAGACAACTATAGGAATTTTGTTCTTGTGCAGTCAAAGACGGCATAAGAATCTCGCACAACGAAGGGGTAAGTAGCGCATCAATGGCAGCATATTTTTAAATATCTATGTATATGAATATATAAATAAATACACATGTACATACACATATTAACACATAAATATATATGTATATAAGCATATACATATATATTTACTGGAAACACACAGTTCTCATAGACCACAATGAAAGGCACTTTTCAGTGCCTTCTTATTAGAACACCCCACTCCCACCAACTTTAGACCCCAAAAACTGCCTAGTGCAATTATTTTGAGAGCATTTGGGGCACTTTTAGAAAATGAACCAGAGATCAAATCTCTGGTTAATTTTTTGAGTGTTAATTGCTACGTCAAGCTTACTGTAGCAATCACCAGCCACCTGTAAGGGCTGGCTAATTATTGTGCACCCGCAAATGGCAAATTTGATAATTTAGCGCTCTACTTGTACTCGCCCAAAATGTTTGTCAGCTGCTATTCCTCATTTGTGACATTCACATATGGACAGCTGGAAAGATCAATCAGATAAAATGTTGCTTTTTATAATATTTAAGCCAAATGGATTCTGTTTAAGCCCTTCTCAACTGTTTCATTCTTTTGTTACCTTTTCATATGTCTGTTTCAAACTAGTCCCATGATACTCTTACTGCAGTTTCTATTGGTCCTTTCCTGTCCCTATTGGCCGATTCCTATCCCTGTTTGCTAATGTAGCACATTGCTGCTGTACTGGCAAACAGTGAATACACCATCTAGACATTAGCATATACATAACCTACAACCTTATGCTCTAATGAAAGTTGTAATGTTTTGATGTGCACTTCAAATAATGTATTTCCTTTTAAAATTTCCTATAATTATTAAAACAAATAATCAATTTCCTGACAAAGTTTAGGTAGTTTACAAACTGTTGTAAACTGTAATTTTAATAAAAAATACAAAAGAATTCTAAACATAAAAAAATTAAAGTACAGAGTTCCTTTAATGTGCTGTTAGGCCCAATTGCTGACTTTTATGTTTACCCTTGTGTAATTATAAATCTGATTATGTCCTTCCAGACTCATTTTTGTCCTCATTCATGGACTAATATTTATTTCCTTTGTGTATGCTTAACATTTCCAAATGTTTCAAATATGCCTTGAGTTTAATATCCGTTACCTACACCACTTGTTAATTATATTTCCAGTATGAGCGGGTAATAGAATTTAGCATACAATAAGGTAATACTATTTATATTATAGTGCAGACCCATTTGATGTGTAATTTACATACAGTATTTAATTGATCCTAATCCACTAAAATCACTTGCATGTCTTTTTATTTCTTGGACAAATATCTAGTGTCAATTGACTGGTTAATGATGCACTGCAAGGTTTTCACCTAGTAAAGAATGAATTAATTTCATCTTCTGCTTAGGGCAGAAAAGAATAATAAGTGTTTTCGTTGTTCTATTTTGGCTTTAGAGGGGGTTGATTGGCTGTATATTTTACCAGCTGGGTAGTCACTTCTAAGTGTCCCTTCTATGCTAGTGACTCAGATAAAACTGTAATGCCTAAAAGCATTTGAAAGGTTAAAGGGACATTAAACACTAAATAAATGCTAGATATAATGATGCAAAGAAAAGATTAGTCTGTGAATAACATGTAGATTTTTTTTTAAGTTTCATTAGCTGTTTAAATATTAACACAATAAGGGAAAAGTTTTAGTGTCTATAAAACAATGGGAGCTGCTATGTTGTAACTTAGGTTACCTTCTCTGCTGTGGCCAATTAGATACAGTTATAAAAAGGTCACTAGAGTGTGCAGCCAATGGCTGTGGGGAATATAACAGTGCTCTGCACTTTTAATACAGTTTATCATTTATAGTACCATCTCAAAGTGTTTAATGCCCTTTAATAACAGAATATTCTTCTCCCACAATCAATAAATGACTAGCATTCCTGTATTCTTAATATCT
Organism: Bombina bombina; assembly: GCF_027579735.1. Taxonomy (NCBI): domain Eukaryota; kingdom Metazoa; phylum Chordata; class Amphibia; order Anura; family Bombinatoridae; genus Bombina; species Bombina bombina. The sequence continues at coordinate 964,380,711 of NC_069503.1, forward strand.
ATCTGTAGAGGGTGTGTATAAATTAGTGGTATTAACATTTTGTAAATACTAAACAATACTGAGCTAATTTTCTCTTTTGTAGGATTCTTCAGACACATTGGCACAAATTCAGAACTTAGTGTCTTGCAGAAAAACCTTGCTACATCATCATCTAGAAAATTGCGCAATTCAAAAACATTTGTACCTGCCTCTCATCATATCTTAATGACGCATCTTGTTTGATGATGAGTTATTTTTGTAATAATGATCTTTATAACTAGTTTCATGAAATCATCGTAGTATTAAATATATCACCACAAAAAGTATATCATTTTACCTACCTATAATATTTAAGTTATATGTTTAATACAATATTATTTATATTAGGGATGCACTGAAATTTCGGCCACAGAAAAGTTTCAGCCGAAAATGACATTATCGTTTATTTTGTTTTTTGTTTTTTTGCCTGTTATTTTCAGTAAAATTATTGTAAAGCATTTTTCAAATTTGATGCTAGCCTAGAGCTGCTGTTTGAGTTCATTACTTGACAAGTTCATTACTTGACGAGTTCATTTCTTGACGAGTTCATTTCTTGACGAGTTTATTTCTTGACAAGTTTATTTCTTGACGAGTTTATTTTTTGATGAGTTTATTTCTTGACAAGTTCATTACTTGACTGTTTTGCACACAAAAAAGTTTTCTAGGACTACGCTGGATATCTGTCAGATGTGTTACTTTCAATAAAAGTGTGGTTATTTATCGGCTTGTAGTTTTTCAATTTAGATTCTTTTAAATTCATGAAATTAATTAAATAGTCTAATAGTTATGCAATTATAAAAAAAAAAAACTATTAAAGAAAAAAAGAAGTAATTTTAGTTTTTTTGGCAAAGTGCATCCTGAATTTTTGGTTTTGGATTTCGGTGCATCACTTATTTATATAAAATTATGTATAGGGGGCGCCCTTAGTATCACAATCTTTCTAAAATATTAGTATTGCCAGACCTAGTTAATATATTATAAAAAATTGTATGGGCATAGGTCTATCTACCCTTAGTGTCACAAAAACCTATACACTAAATGTCCAATGTACGAAGATAGATATAAGTAAATATGATAATTATGTGAATATTAAATGGCACAATTGTAATTATGCAGAGAGAACAGATATAGTAATCCTAGAGGTATATAAATCGAATATACAATTTGATATCTATAGAAGATTATATCTACAGTATGAGTATATAGGTAAGAGTCTCTGGTGATAACAAGATATCAAAATATCGATGGAGGCAGCAATCTGTGATGATCCAGGCCAGGATCCGGGAACAGCAGTCTAAAAGAGCAAGAAAAAACAGATGCGCCACATGGCCCAATATTGTTGGATCCAAGAGAATATTATTTATGTGTGACAAATACACTCACATGTGTTGAAGCACCTCAGTTAGTGCTGTAAAAGCAGATCTTGGATCTATAACAGTCACCCAGAAGGCCGACCTCCTGAGATTGGTATAGGATCTGTGTTGGAAAAATATAAAAGACACAAAGTGCCAATATGGCCTAGTACTGTTTAGCCAAAGGTATATGTAGACAGGTGTAAACATTTGCACTCACATTTGTTGTAGCATCTCCATTGATGCTAATAGAGCAGGCTGGGGTCAATTCAGTCACCCAACAGACTTAGTTCAAAGGCAATCAGGAAAGTCCAGACCTCCAGACCATTCGGGAGGCCCAATAAGGTGTTTAAAAATAAAGATAAAGGCAGCAAGTGTTAAAAGTAGTAAAATTACTTTATTAAAATATTAAAAACCAGCAGCGACGCGTTTCTCAGCCAGTGACAGCCTTCAACACATGTGAGTGTATTTGTCACACATAAATAATATTCTCTTGGATCAAACAATATTGGGCCATGTGGCTCATCTGTTTTTTCTTGCACTTATTTATATATTTATGGTGTAATTTACATGTAGAATTTTTATAATGTTCTAGAATTTAAGTGGTAGTATATGTTTTGTGCAATTTTATAAAAGCAATAGATTGCCAAACAGTAAAAAAAAAAAACATGAATACCATTATTTTGCCAAAAACATGTACAGAAATTATCAACTGCCATTTGAAACTATTTAATTATCCAGCAATAATAAAATAACATCCAAGATACCTAATGATTAGCAATTCTAAACACTGTGTGCTCAGTCTGTGTGTTATTTTTTGTTTTTTTTTACTAACGTAGCAAAAAAGTAAAATATATAGCAGTATACCCCTCTAAAAAGCCCTCATTTAAAGTTTGAATTTAAACAACAAGAAAAGTAGACAAAATAAATAATTGAAAGTGCATTGCAAATCATTAAGATTTATTGAGAAATTACATTTTGGGATTTAAAGGGATACTAAACCCAATTTTTTTCTTTCATGATTCAGATAGAGCATGACATTTTAAGCACCTTTCTAATTGACTCCTATTATGACTTTTTATTTGTTCTCATGCTATCTTGATTTGAAAAAGCAGTACTGTAAGCTTTAGAGCCGGACCAATTTTTGTTCAGCACCAGGGTAGCACTTGCTGATTTGTGGCTAAATGTAGCAAACCAATCAGCAAGCTTTACCAAGGTGCTGAACTAAAAATGGGCCGGCTCCTAACCTTTTATTACTGCTTTTTCTAATCAAGATAACATGAGAACAAAGAAAAATTGATAATAGGAGTAAATTAGAAAGTTGCTTAAAATTGCATGCTCTATCTGAATCATGAAAGAAAAAATGTGGGGTTAGTATCCCTTTAAATGAAAAAGAAACTTTAAGACTAATTTTAGATCACATACAACAGTTAACGTCTAGTAGCATCTTTTTGACAATAAATACAAATGATAAGAATCGATTTTTAAGGGGCATTCTTTTTACTTGATATGTTTTCTGGATACAGCAGTGTTCTCTGACAAGATCTGCAATAAATAGCGGCAGTTTGTGAATTGTTTGCAGCCAGAGAATCCCTTGGGAGATTTAATACAGAGTTTGTAAACACTGTCCAAGCTATAAATAAAGTTTGAGAAATAAATCCTGAATTACTTCAAAGCAAGGCAATTTCTAAAGATGGTTATATTAAAATTTCTCTTGCTGAATCGATTCCCTGCTGGAGATGCTCCACATGCAATCCAAGGCAATTCTCTAAAGCTTTCCAAAGCATTCAAAGACATATCTTGAAAAACCCCTCTCTGTGAGTTGGTGCTGCTAGCAGTACTGAATTATTTATGTCAGTCATACTAATTTATAAACGCACATCTCAAATATCAAATGATGAAAAATTTACAGGAATTATGTAGAGTTCATTGATAATCACTTTTCTGCTTTTATTATAATTTTATTCTACAAGATGTTCATTAATTAATACACTGATTGCAATTTAGAAATTACATTCTAATTATTTTTGCATTATCACTATAAAAAGTTCAACATCCATAACGTACAACAGGAAACTAAAGGTGGAATGGAAGTAAATGCATTATAGGTTTATAATACAGATACTTGTCTCTTTGCTAGGATGATTTATTGCTTAGTGCACTAATTAGGAAAAAAAAAGGTTTGTATTATATTTTTTTAACACAAGCATTTGCTTATTTAGTCATTGTAATATTTGCAGTTATTTGTTTTCTATTAGTACGTGAAATTGATTCTAAAATCATATAATGAAATTAATTCTAAAACCACCCTCCTACCCTTTCTAGATTACACGTAATTCCTCTTGTTTTTGTTTGATACATTTTGTCCTGTGTCTCAAAAATATTGCATCATCATATTTTTATATTTGCACCCATGGACAGGGCTGCAGAATTGTTTTGCTCTTTATAAATAAATAAATAAATAATAATAATAATAATAATAATAATAATAATAATAATAATAATAATAATAATAATAATAGCTGCTTACCCTTCTCCTAAACATTTAAAATACTTGTATTGTGCATAAAACTGTTAAATATAAAATTCTTTAAATCAGAATTTAGAAATATAATGTTCCTTACAACATAAGGATCAATTAACTCACCAATTTATTTTCTACAATGTGTTTCAATTTAATGTGCAGGTATAGATTAAAGGGACATGATATGGTTTGACAGTGTAGTGTATTGAATTAAGCACAATATAAAAATTGCAATATAAAATACTTGAATGTGGGTTTTCAAAGTATGAGAATTGGAAGTACATAATACAGACATCACAAACAGAGGCTATAAGATAAGATAAAGCAAAACAATGCAAGTTTAGCTAAATAAATGATAATAGCAAGTCTTGTCTTGATTGGCTCCTCCAAATAAGGCAAGTGATGAAAAGAGTTTGGCCACTGAATGTATTCAAGAAGTTTTAATACTTGGCTGGTATCTTATTTGTTATTCATTGCAAGGCGCCAGAACAGTCTTGTAATTGCAAAATGTTTTATGTTCTGTTAAGCTGACAGTTGACATAACTACTCTATCATTGACCTAATACATATCATCAATTGATTGAATTTTAAAGGGATATGAAACCCAAAAGTTTTCTGTTGTGATTCAGACAGAGCATACAATTTGAAAAAAGTTTCAAATTTACTTCTATTATCAAATTTGCTTTGTTGCTATGGTATTATTTGTTGAAGAGAAACCTAGGTAGTTGTCTGGAGCTCTACATGACAGGAAATATTGCTGTCATCTAGTGCTCTTACAAATGGATTACATTCTTGAAAAACTTATATTATGACATATAGTCTCTGTTTTTCAACAAAAGATATAAAGAGAATGAAGACAATTTGATAATAGAAGTAAATTAGAAAGTTGATTAAAATTGCAGGCCAAATCATCATGTAAATCTGTGTTCTTGAGTCATAGAAACATAGAATTTGACGGTAGATAAGAACTAAAAAGTCTACCCATATTACATGTTACTTTTTCATTAGGATAGCCTTATGCATGTCTCAGGTATTTTTTAATTTCTTTACAGTCTTTCGGCTAGATTACAAGTTTTTGTCGGTATTGGTGTGCGGTGCTAACGAGCAGTTTTCCCTCACCGCTCACCTAGAGTAACGCTGGCATTACGGGTTACTATAAACATGGCGTTAGCCGCAAAAAAGTGAGCGTAGAGCAGAATTTAGCTCCACATCTCACCTCAATACCAGCGCTGCGTAAGCTGTCAAAACGTGCTCGTGCCCGATTTCCCTATAGGAATCAATAGGGCAGAGCCGGCTTGAAAAAAACCTAACACCTGCAAAAAAGCAGCGTTCAGCTCCTAACGCAGCCCCATTGATTCCTATGGGGAAATACTTTTTATGACTACACCTAACATCCTAACATGAACTCCGAGTCTAAACACCCCTAATCTTACACTTATTAACTCCTAATCTGCCGCCCCTGACATCGCTGCAACCTACATTATATTATTAATCCCTAATCTGCCGCTCCGGACACCGCCGCCACCTACATTATACTTATGAACCCCTAATCTGTCGCCCCCAACATCGCCGACACCTACATTATAGTTATTAACCCCTATTCTGCCGCCCCAATGTCGTCGCAACCTACCTACAATTATTAACCCCTAATCTGCCACCCCCAACGTCATCGCCACTATAATAAAATTATTAACCCCAAACCTAAGTCTAAACCTAACCCTAACCCCCCCTAACTTAAATATAATTTAAATAAATCTAAATAAAAATACTATTATTAAATAAATTATTCCTATTTAAAACTAAATACTTACCTATAAAATAAACCATAAGATAGCTACAATATTGTAGCTATCTTAGGGTTTATTTTTATTTTACAGGCAACTTTGTTTTTATTTTAACTAGGTACAATAGCTATTAAATAGTTATTAACTATTTAATAACTTCCTATTTAAAATAAATACAAATATACCTGTAAAATAAATCCTAACCTAAGTTACAATTACACCTAACACTACACTATAATTAAATAAATTACCTAAATTAACTACAATTTTTAAAACTAATTACACCTAATCTAATGCCCCTAATAAAATAAAAAAGCCCCCCAAAATAATAAAAATCCCTACCCTATACTAAATTACAAATAGCCCTTAAAAGGGCTTTTTGCGGGGCATTGCCCCAAAGTAATCAGCTCTTTTACCTGTAAAAAAAAATACAATACCCCCTCAACATTACAACCCACCAACCACATACCCAACCCTACTCTAAAACCCACCCAATCCCCCCTTAATAAAACCTAACACTACCCCCTTGAAGATCACCCTACCTTGAGACATCTTCACCCAACCGGGCAGAAGTGGTCCTCCAGACGGTCCGAAGTCTTCATCCTATACGGGCAGAAGAGGTCCTCCAGACGGGCAGAAGTCTTCATCCAGGCGGCATCTTCTATCTTCATCCATCCGGAGCGGAGCGGGTCCATCTTCAAGACATCCGACGTGGAGCATCCTCTTCTTTCGACGGCGACTGGAACAATGATGGGTCCTTTAAATGACGTCATCCAAGATGGCGTCCCTTCAATTCCGATTGGCTGATATAATTCTATCAGCCAATCGGAATTAAGGTAGAAAAAATCCTATTGGCTGATCCAATCAGCCAATAGGATTGAAGTTCAATCCTATTGGCTGGTTAGAACAGACAATAGGATTGAGCTCGCATACTATTGGCTGATTGGAACAGCCAATAGAATGCAAGCTCAATCCTATTGGCTGATTGGATCAGCCAATAGGATTTTTTCTACCTTTATTCCGATTGGCTGATAGAATTCTATCAGCCAATCAGAATTGAAGGGACACCATCTTGGATGACGTTATTTAAAGGACCCGTCATTGTTCCAGTCGCCGTCGAAAGAAGAGAATGCTCCGCGTTGGATGTCTTGAAAATGGACTCGCTCCGGATGGATGAAGATAGAAGATGCCGCCTGGATGAAGACTTCTGCCCATCTGGAGGACCTCTTCTGCCCGGATAGGATGAAGACTTCGGACCATCTGGAGGACCACTTCTGCCCGGTTGGGTGAAGACGTCTCAAGATAGGGTGATCTTCAAGGGGGTAGTGTTAGGTTTTATTAAGGGGGGATTAGGTGGGTTTTAGAATAGGATTGGGTGTGTGGGTGGTGGGTTGTAATGTTGGGGGGGTATTGTATTTTTTTTTACAAGTAAAAGAGCTGATTACTTTGGGGCAATGCCCCGCAAAAAGCCCTTTTAAGGGCTATTTGTAATTTAGTATAGGGTAGGGATTTTTATTATTTTGGGGGGCTTTTTTATTTTATTAGGGGGATTAGATTAGGTGTAATTAGTTGAATTAAAAACTAGTTTTTTTCGTAATTTAGTTTATTTAATTAAATTGTAATTAATTGTAGTTAATTTAGGTAATTTATTTAATTATAGTGTAGTGTCAGGTGTAATTGTAACTTAGGTTAGGATTTATTTTACAGGTATATTTGTATTTATTTTAACTAGGAAGTTATTAAATAGTTAATAACTATTTAATAACTATTGTACCTAGTTAAAATAAAAACAAAGTTGCCTGTAAAATGAAAATAAATCCTAAGCTAGCTACAATGTAACTATTAGTTATATTGTAGCTATCTTATGGTTTATTTTATAGGTAAGTATTTAGTTTTAAATAGGAATAATTTAGTTAATTGTAGTAATTTTATTTCGATTTATTTAAATAATATTTAAGTTAGGGGGGTTAGGGTTAGACTTTTGGGGTTAATAAATTTAATATAGTGGCGGCGATGTTAGGGACGGCAGATTAGGGGTTAATAATATTTAACTAGTGTTTGTGAGGCGGGAGTGCAGCGGTTTAGGGGTTAATACATTTATTGACGTGGCGGCGATGTCCGGTTAGGCAGATTAGGGGTTAAAATTTTTAATATAGTGTTTGCGATGTGGGGGGGCCTCGGTTTAGGGGTTAATAGGTAGTTTATGGGTGTTAGTGTACTTTTTAGCACTTTAGTTAAGAGTTTTATGTTACAGCGTTAGCCCATAAAACTCTTAACTACTGAATTTTAAATGCGGTATCAGTCTTGACAGGAGAGGCTGTACCGCTCACTTTTTCCAAGACTCGTAATACCGGCGTTATACAAGTCCCATTGAAAAGATAGGATACGCAATTTACGTAAGTGGATTTGCGGTATGCTCCAGTCACGGAAAAAAAAGTTAGCGGCACACCTGTACCTGCCAGACTCTTAATACCAGCGGACGTTAAAAAGCAGCATTGGGACCTCTCAACACTGCTTTTTAAGGCTAACGCAAGACTCGTAATCTAGGCGTTTGTGTTTACCACCTCAAATGGAAGTTTATTCCATGAATCCACCACCCTTTCTGTAAAAAATGCTTCCTCAAATTTCTCCTGAGTCTGCTACCCTCTTAACTTTAGATTGTGACTCCTTGTTTTGGCATTTATTTTTTGTGAAAAATGCTTTCAGCTTCTATTTTATTAAGTCCCTTCAAATATTTGAAGGTTTCTATCATGTTACCTCTTTCCCTTTTATTCTCTAAACTATACATATTTAGATCATAGAGTCTTTCTTGGTACGTTTTATATTTTAGACCATGTACCATTTTAGTAGCCCTCCTTTGGACAGCTTCTAGTTTATTTATATCTTTCTGAAGATATGGTTTCCAGAACTGTACACAATATTCCAGATTTGATCTAACTAATGATCTGTAAAGTGGCATAAGATCCTTGAAATTTCTGCTACTAATACCTCTTCCAATGCAACCAAGTATTCAACTGTCCTTACTGACTGCACTGCTGCATTGTGTACCAAATTTTAAATCATCTGAAATAATAATACCCAAGTCCCTTTCTTCTTTATTTACAGTCAGTAATATACCATTGAGACTATAATTGGCCTTTGGGTTTTTGGATCCTATATGCATAATTTTGCTCTTGGTAATATTACATTTTAGATCCCATTTATTTGACCACTCCTCTAGTTTTTAATATCACAGTTAATTTGATCAACCCTTCCTGAAACATCTACCCTGTTACAAATTTTTGTATCATCAGCAAGCAAGCAAACCTTCCCCTTAAGCCCACTTCCAATATCACTTATGAACATGTTAAACAAAACAGAACTGACCCTTGTGGAACACCACTATTAACTGATGCCTCATTTGAATGTACTCCATTAATTGAAACCCTCTGTCGTCTATCTTTAAGCCAGTATTCTACCCACTTAACAATCTTAGCATCTATTCCAAGGCAATACAATTTGTGAATAGGTTTGTTGTGTGGGACGGTATCAAATGCTTTGCTAAAGTCTAAATATGCAACATCTACGGCTCCTCCCTGGTCTATTATTTTAGTTACATGGTCAAAGAAATCAATTAGATTAGTCAGACATGATCTTCCAGCAGTGAAACCATGCTGTCCTTTGTCTTCTAAGTTGTTTGTCTGAAGGAAAGATACAAGTCTTTCCTTTAAAAGAGTTTCCATTAATTTCCCTGCAATTGAGGTCAAACTGTCTGGCCTATAGTTAGCAGAATCTTCCCTACTACCCTTTTTATGAATAGGGACTACACTGGCAATTTTCCAGTCTTTTGGAACAACTCCTGTTAAAAGTGACTAATTACATAAATCGGCTAATGGAGTAGCTATTACAGATCAAAGTTCTCTTAGAACCTTTGGATGAATATTATCTGGACCTACAGACGTATTTACTTTTATTTTGGATAAAGCCCTCAAAAACCTCTTCCTCTGTAAAAAGAAAAGTACTACTCACATTATTATTTACAGTAACATCCCTTAATAGAATCTCACTATCTTTACCATCTGTTGTAAAGACTGCACAAAAGTAATCATTTAAACAGTTTACTATTTGTTTATCTTCTTCCACTACCCTATCATCATTCTTGAGTCTAACTATCCCTCTGTTAGTTATTCTCTTTTTACTGACATATCTAAAGAAGGTTTTGTCACCGTTTTTTACAGATTGTGCTATTTTCTCTTCTGCATCAGCTTTAGCCTTTCTGATTACTGCTTTGTCATCTTTTGATGGGTTCTCCATTTTTCCTTATCCTCTTCTGAGCCAGTAAGTTTAAATTTTTTATAGACTGACAATTTTTGTGAATCGATTGTCTCAGTTCTGGAGTTCAATCCAATATATTTTTGTTCTAAAATAGTTGGAGCAATGGAAAGAGTTTTTCCATTGTCCTTTATTAAACCCCGAAATCTTATTTGTTCATATTTTAATGCATTATCAAATGGACATTAAACACTGAAATTAATTTTAAAAATTGTTTTTTTTTTTCCTTCCTAAATCGTAGATGCAGATTCTTTATACAGTCCAAACATTAATAGATTACATATCGCCATTGCTTTGTCACTGTAGTAAATAATTTATATCTGTCCATAATAGATACTTTATAACCTTTATACTCTAAATTTCTGCCTATCTTTAAGCCAAAGCAGACCACCTCTTATCTCAGTGCATTTTTCATGTGTGCCATGTACATTTTGCTCACTCCTGTGTAGTTAAACATGAGTCAGCTCTAATTGATTGAAATGCAATGAACAATATTACCACCGGGTATTAAAGCATCAACAGGAGAGAAGTAATGACGTTAAAAATCCCCTTTATTGGATTCAAAGCATTTTAAAATCGTAAGGAACACAGCAGAGCTGGACTCCAACAGCTGACGCGTCTCCTGCGTTTCCTGGTTAAAACACAAGTCTGTAAATAGCACTGAGATTTGGGGGCAGTCTGCAGAGGCCTAGATACAACTAACAGAGGGATAGTTAGACTCAAGAATTACAGAAGTATATTAATATAACCATATTGATTATGCAAAACTGGGGAATGGGTAATAAAGGGATTGTCTATCTGTTTAAACAATTCAGACTTTTAAGTAGACTGTCCCTTTAATATATAGCAGTTCCTTTAGGATTTGTAATGGCATTTATAGATTTTTTTCCTTCAACAATGAAGTATATGGGATAAAGATTTAAAATTGTTCAGGTTCATGAATGACTGCTAAATACTTAAAATTGTCTATTTTTTCTGGGATAAATCTACACTGTAAAATTTATATTTCTACCAAAATGGAGAATATTAAAAATGAATAAAGAATGTAAACTCTTCATCTGAACTCCAGGCTAATTTCATTAGATTATTGGATCGTCATAGGCAAATTGTTTCCACCATAAATAACATTCCAATACAAGGTTTTAACTGTAGCTCAAAGTAATAACTAAAATCCAATACTATCAGGACAATCAGTCAAATAATCAGAAAATGACTAAACATTTTTGCCACTTATAACCTGCAGTTGTGTTGTCTGTTTAAACTTTAATTGTTGTTTTGAAGCGGCAAATCAAATAATAATAATAATAATAATTTGAAATTTGACAAATTTATCGTTTTTATTGGATTTTTGTTCTTTCCAAACAGATTGAATCATATTTGTTTAATTATATTCCATATGGGATAATTACAACGTGTTTGCATGTATAAAACTGATTCATTATATTTAGTGAAGAACTGGAAAGTCTCAGCAGTCTTCACCAGTGAGAATATTCACTGAAAATGTTTTCAGAACAAATAAAAAATACATTTGGATTTCAAAAACATTATGTGGCTGAAATCACATCCCCAGGCATCCCTAAGTCTGGTATATGCTTTTCCTCTTACAGTGACATATATGTTAAAGAGCATCATTTAAAGGTAATTAAACACAAATTGTAAGCTACATGATTTTGAACCTTAATATATAAAAATAATTTTGCAATGAAAACTGCAGCTTTATTTTTTCAAATAAGTATATTGTTTTATGTTTCTTCTTTTCACTGAATTCCCTGTCCCCCAGAACAAATTAACCCCGCTAACCAATCACAAGCTAATATTCAAATATAGCACAAACTCTGTTTGCACATGTGCAGACTGTGGTAGCCTGCCCTCTTGTATTCCCTAAGCCCCTTAATGACCTAGATGTACCATGTGCATCACTGGTTGTTAAGAGTTTCCTTGTTCATAATAGCGCGGGTCTTGACACAAGTGGCAGGACTTCACTATCATACCCTCCCTCCTCCCTTCTAGTCACCAGAAACAGCGCTATTAGTAACTCAAACCCAATAGAAAGAACAGGGTATGTCACTGGTTCTTAAGGGGTTAAGGTGGTTTGGTCCTGATTTAACTTACTTATGATTGCAAATAATTATTTCCCTGTCATGCTTGTTGATGCAAAACTGATAACCCACCTTTTAAAAGCATGTGACACCATAGAAACTTATGTAAAAGAAATTGGGCAGACACTCAAGAATCAGTTCCAATCAAATTTTTACTGTAGGCAGCAGTACACAAAGAGCAACGTTTCGGGGTAAAATACCCCCTCCTCAGGCTCCATAGAAACTTATGGCTTATTGAAAAATAAACAAAAGCTCACATAAATTGCCAAAAAAGTATTAACCTAAGCCTCCCAGGGAGAAAGTGAAACACACACAAGTTTTAGATGTATTTTAAAGCAAAATAAAAAATTGAGTTGTTGAAATGTCAAGTTTAATGATCCTTTAAACAAATTAAAATGTGTTTTGTATGGGAAAAGTTTAACTTTAATGTTAAACAACAGGAAGTACATGATTATATATAACCAAGTCAAGGGACTCTACTGCTCAGTGGTTGATAGGGACAACTCACCTAGAAAAAGTTGGTTTTATTCAGTACAGGAACATCTTAAAAGAAAACATACACATTTTAAAAAATTCTATATTAAATGGTAAAGAGATTCTTTTTGAGTATTATGTCTACTTAAAGGGACACTGAACCCAAATTGTTTCTTTTGTAATTCAGAAAGAGCATGCAATTTTAAGCAACTTTCTAATTTGCCCCTATTATCAATTTTTCTTCATGCTCTTGCTATCTTTATTTGAAAAAGAAGGCATCTAAGGTTTTTTTGGTTTCAGTACTCTGGACAGCACTTTTTTATTGGTGGATGAATTTATCCACCAATCAGCAAGCACAACCCAGGTTGTTCACCAAAAATGGGCCGGCATATAAACTTACATTCATGCATTTCAAATAAAGATACCAAGAGAATGAAGAAAATTTGATAATAGGAGTAAATTAGAAAGTTGCTTAAAATTTCATGCTCAATCTGAATCACAAAAGAAAAAATTTGGGTACAGTGTCCCTTTAATAAAATGCTACAAAATGTTAATCAAACACACAGAGACATAATCACATTATACTTCTGATTCGACTTGTTCTTGTAACACATGATTGTATGAATTGATAAAAAAATGTTAATATTAGATTAATAATAGCGTCCATGATATCAGGGACTCCTCTTTCCTAAAATTAAAAGTTTGCAGTGATATTTCTGAAAAATTAGAGGCAACATATACTGTTCTTTTGTACATAATGTAAGTGAATAGTATTATGTTTTAACGTTCTTGAAACATTCAATGTCCCTAGGAGGACTGCTATGGAAGTCTTCTTCCTACAGCCACCATACTGTACCCAGCTGTGCTGCTTTCCTTTTCAATGCTAGGTTATGGTTGCTACAGCCAAACAGAGACCAAAGTTCTTAATCCATTGTTGGCAGAGGTGACATACTCTTGAGTACGTGTGACCTAGAGGAGAAAATGGGTAGAATCTTTCTGTTAGCCTTAAGAAGACAAATGTTAATTTCTAGTAATGCATTTGCTTTTCTTTTACAGGAGGTCAGAAAAAGCTAATTGATGATCATACAGATTTGATTCATGAAGAATGTAAATCAGAAACTGCAGAAAACTCCACCGAAGAACATGCAGATGGAGATCAGGATGTCGATGGAGAAGAAATGACTGATGGGATTGAAGAAGATTTTGATGAAGATGGGAGCAATGAGCTGGTAAGAAATTTACTAAAAAAAATACGTAACATGTTTCTTTGCATAGCCCTCAAGATTCTCATTAAACCGGTAGTAAATTCAATAAATTTGTATCATGCTTTTGAAAGACAACATATGTTAAACTCATGTTTCCATAAAAAAGGTTAAAGGGACATGAAACAAAAAAAAAATTATTTCATGATTCAGATAAAGAATACAATTTTAAAAATGTTTCCAATTTACTTTGTTCTCTTGTTATTCTTTGTTGTAGAGCTATCTAGATAGGTAGCATGCACATCTCTAGAGGACTACATGACAGAAAATAGTGCTGCCATCTAGTGGTCTTGCTAATGTATAACAATATTTTAAAACTGTTGCAATACGTGGGCACTCCAGAACGTATCTTTCTGCTTTTCAACAAAGGATGAAAAGAAAATGAAGACAATTTGATAATAGAAGTAAATTGGAAAGTTGTTTAAAATTGTATGCTCTAACTGAATCATGAATGAAAAAAAATGTTTGTTGTCCCTTTAAGTTAGGGCTTTTTGCTTTAAAACAAACTGGAAATGTACACCTGGTGTCATAAACCCCTGCGTGAGCTCTGAATTAAAGGGCTGTTGCATTGAAGTACCAGGTTCAGGCTTGTGTGATTTACTCTTTTTAGGCATGGTAGTTCACAAAAGCAGTAAAACCCAAGATTAAGTACATAATCTGCAGGAAGTTTATAAAACTGTATACAGACAGTCAGGATACTTCAATAGTGATGTCGCAAACCTAAAATTTTGCGTTCGCGAATGCGAACTTCCACAAAAGTTCGCGAACCAGGCGAACCGCCATAGACTTCAATAGGCAGGCGAATTTTAAAACCCACAGGGACTCTTTCTGGCCACAAAAGTGATGGAAAAGTTGTTTCAAGGGGACTAACACCTGGACTGTGGTATGCCGGAGGGGGATCCATAGCAAACTCCCATGGAAAGTTACCTAGTTGATGCAGAGTCTGGTTTTAATCCATAAAGGGCATAAATCACCTAACATTCCTAAATTGTTTGGAATAACATGCTTTAAAACATCAGGTATGATGTTGTATCGTTCAGGTAGTGTAAGTTTTTTTTTTTTTTTTTTTAAATGTACACTACTGTTTTAGCAGATATCACTTGCACTGGTGTGACACTGTGCCCTGGCAGGACCTCAAACGCACACGTGTGAAGTAAAATGACTGCTATTATTTCAAATTAAAAAAAGTTTTTTTTTTATTTTAAATGTACACTACTGTTACACCAGATATGAGTGGTGGCACTGGGCAAGTGGGCACAGTATACGCTGTGAACCTGAGCTGGCAGGCAGGCTGCAATTAGATTACACAGGGAAAAAAAAAAAAAAGCAGACTGATGTTCTAGCCCTAAAAAGGGCTTTTTGGGGTGCTGTCCTTACAGCAGAGATCAGATGAGTCCTTCAGGACTGTAGTGGACACTGAATACACTAGCCTAGCTATCAATTTCCCTATTAAATCAGCAGCAGCTACACCGTCCCTCCTCTCACTAAGAATGCAGGCTCCGAATGAATCTAAAATGGATGCTGTCCAGGAGGTGGGAGGGTCTGGGAGGGAGTGTCTGCTGCTGATTGGCTGGAATGTGTCTTGTGACTGTGAGCTACAGGGTCAAAGTTTACTCAATGATGATGAATAGGGGGCGGATCGAATATCGCATATGTTCGCCGTCCGCTGCGAACGCGAACATGCTATGTCGCTGCATACTATTCACGGCAGAACTGTTCGCGACATCACTATACTTCAACAGCAGTGAATTAGGAACAGAACTGAAAGGTTGTAGATACAGATCAGAGTATCACTGGTAACTGGCACAGGTGGCACCGGTGATTGCAGACTTCACTCTGGAACAAATTAGCTCAGATGAGTCCAGACACAGACACTAGAACAGGATGTGACAGGCAAACAGAGGAATTGTCATTAATACAAAGTGACTTAGGTAAGTGCAAGCTTGATTTCGGATGAGGTTAGCACAAATGACACAAGAGCAAGCACTTTGCAAAGAATTAGAGATTAGACAAAATCAGACTTAGTATTAAACTTGTAACGCAGATTGAAAACAAGGAAGTCGAATTATCAAGCTCTGAATGGAGCTTGATGCCCCTGTTTCCGCGCGAGCTTAAAACTGGTCCGCCTGCTCTGAGGCTGCGGACATCAATCCACCCAATCCTATATGATCGGGCTAATTGACACCCCCCATTGGCCGCAAATCTGCAGGGGGAGGAATTGCACAAGCAGTTCACAAGAACTGCTTGTGCAATGATAAATGCTGACAGCGTATCCTGTCAGTATTCAGTGATGTCTGCCAGATATGATCCGCTGAGCGGATCATGTCGAACAGACCGATGATAAATTGGCCCCTAGGTGTTCAGATAAACTTAAAATAGGTTACTCTGATAAAGGTAAACATAATAACATTTGTAGAGAAGTTATACAGACAAGTTTCTGCATAAGATAAGCAGGCACAGGAGCTGACACTGGAACAGGATGTCACAGGTACTCACAGGACTTGTCACTAGTACACAGTGACTGGTTAATGCAGACTTGACTCTGAAATGGGTTAGCACAAACAATGCAGGAAATGGCACTTTGCAGAGAAATAGTGATTTGACAAAGCAGTTGTAATGTATATTGAAGACAATATGATCAGATACACTGTAAACAGGTTAATCCAGAACAGGCAAACAGGATATCAGTTTTAGTGCAGATATACTGACAGGTTCCTGCAATGATTAAGTAGGCACAGAAAGAGTCCCTTTAAGAGGCCAAAGATCAAACCTACGAATCAGTCTGAGCTGTCTGAAGAACCTGAGGAGACTCCAGGAGAAACAACGGAATGGCAAGCCAGGGTCCAATACCAGATAGGCAGTCTGAGAATTTGCAGTGCCAGAGGAAGATCCAGGAGGATAGTGAGGTCACTAGCTGAGGTCACAATACTGGCAGGCAGAAAGATGCACCAACACAGGAGTTGGACTCTCAATGCAAGAGCCCAGATTGAACTGAGACACTGTCTTTCAAAACAAGCTGATTGTTGTAATTACCTGCAGCAGGCAAGCAGATGGCGCTGCAGAGCAAGCAGCTGCAGGAAAAAGGACTTCAAGAATACTGAGGCAAACCAAAGCCCTCTGGTGGCTTAGAGGCTAAAATGGCAGCGAAGACAGCAGTGTATTGAAAATCTGGAGACCTGGGTTCAGTGTTGGTGGATATTGATAAGCCTCTCAAGCATAAAAGCAAATACAATGTATTTATGTAATTGTAATCACATCAAGTAATAACCTGCAGTTTTTATTGCTTCAACTATGCTGCAGCCATATTCACTTTACACTTCACATTTCCTGCTTCATTTTATTATACTCTAGTATTTTAAAGTGATTTAAGAAAATTAATTTAAATTGATCAATTTAATTGTTGCTATATAAAATGAGTTGCTTCTTTATGGTTATTCTTGCAATTGAAATAGTTGCCTTTGCTCATTTAAACCACTACCTGTAATAAAAAGTTCAGTTTTAATGGGCATATTCTTGAGAATAATGAGTAGTGATCTCATTGAGCAAAATTAACTTTTTCAAATACAAAAATAAACAAAAGTGCAATTTCTATTAAATATAATACTCTGCTCCTGGAATAACAAATCATTAGAGCCTCATTAAGGAACATTAAATAAACTTAAAGTTCACAGAAACCTACATGTTTGATTAACTGAGTATAGTAAAAGCTCAAAAATAGTTCCCTGAATTATTTCATTATTTTATTTGGGGGTTTTTTGTTCCAGGTTTAGCTTCATTTTTATGTCACTTGTTCAGTTTATCTAGCAAATGCATGGCCATTGTACATATTTTTTTTTTTTTTTTTTTTTTTTTTGTCTTTTTTTTTTTTTTTTTTTCAAACAAGCTTTATTGAAGAATAAAAAAGTTACAATACAAATGAGCAAAGAAACACTCAGTTCAAGGTATATAAGGACAAATAAATGATATATAGTACAGGCGGTATTCAGGTGTGACTTATCATAAATCCATCATAGTCAAGTTCTCAGTGTCTCTTTGGAGTTTTTTTTTTTTTTTTTCTTTTCAAGCTTGCGGGATTTTCTTCTGTTAATTCTTAACAAAACTTCTAACTTTAATAACATATAAACTTACAAACGTTACTACACATTGTCTGAATCTGCAAGTGTTGTTTCAAATACTAATTTCTATGCATATTGTCTTTTAAGGTGGCTGGGCATGAGGGTATCTCTAGCTCAATGATTTCTGCGTTTGCCAGAAGTTTTGTGTTAATTCAGTTATTTCCAGATGTATTTCTTAGGGGTTTGGGATTGTTAAAGGCCATAAGAGATCAGATGCCTAGGAACTACTCTTTTTTTTTTTTTTTTTTTTTTTTTTTTGTAGCTATATAGATTGTGTCCAGATGCTTTGGAGTAGTATGTGTGGTGGAACAAAACCCCAGAGGTGTTAGTGGTGTTAGGTAAAAGCAGAGATAGATAGGGCAAGGGATGTTTAAATGCGACTTGGGGGAATGTAGTGACCTATAGTTTCTTGATGTTTCGGTTGATTGAGTTATATGTTGGTGTCTATATGGGATTGTTAACCAGGGGTGGTTGCTGTATCAGTGTGAATGTATGCTTCCCAGTATAGGGACATTGCACAATAGAAGTCCATTCTTTCTGTTTTGAGGTAGTGATACCTCTCCAGAGACAGGAGAAATGTGACGTTTTGGGACCAATCCTGTTTGGATGGGATCCTACTCTGTTTCCAGAGTCTTGGGATTAGTTGTTTTGCACTACTGAGCATGATGTATAATAGAGTGGCTTTATATTTGCATTTAATCTTTGGAGGATTGTTAAATAACAACGTTAAAGGGTCGAAAGGAATTGTCTGTGAAAGGATTTTCTGAATTTCCCCATGTATTTCCTGCCAATATGGCAGGATTATGGGGCACTCCCACCAAATGTGATATAGTGTTCCTGTCTGTTTGCAATTTCTCCAACAGAGGGGGTCGGAGTGTTGAAAAATTTTTGCTAATCTGCTTGGGTATAAGTACCATCTCCCTAGCAACTTCATGTTTGTCTCAGTGATTCCCATTGATGAGGGTGCCTTGCCCATCTGTTGGAAGATGGTGTTCCATGTACCTGGGGGTATCGTGGTATTCATCTCCGCCTCCCAAACCCTGGTGTATGATGGCAGGTTTTTCGAATGCATGGTTGTTAAAATTTTATATGTCATGGATAGTGAACCTCTCGTTACTTGCGGTGAATGGCATAGTTGCTCGAAGGGGTTAAGGTTTCGAGTAAGGTTAGGCTTATCTTTGTGGTGTGCAAGGAAGTGTGATAGTTGGAGATATTCAAACCATCTATTAAAATATGTTATATTTTTTCCTTCTAAAGATGTTTTTGTTAAAATAGACCCCTGGTCTAGCACTGTGCATATAGGTAGGCCTGCTGTGATAGAGTATGAGCCCTTCGCCCACAGGTGCTTAAGTGGAGGGTAGTTACTGTTGTGGCATAAGGGAGTCAAGGGCGAGGGGATTGTGGATATATTTTTCTGAGATCTGGTGAGACTGTCCCATGTAGTTAGTGTATCAAGCACCAGTGGGGAAGCGAATACAAGGCTATCTCTATGTTGTCTATGTGTCCAGCACATGGCCCCCAGGCTTCGTGAGCCCGCTAGGTTGTGCTCCAGTTTAACCCATTCCTTGTTCGGTGCGTTCTTGCACCAGTCAATCACTCTGATGAGTTGGGCCGCTTGCTGATATAGTAAGAGGTTGGGTACCCCGAGGCCTCCGTTATCTCTGTTTCTATAAAGAACCGTTTTTGCTATTCTTGGGCGTTTATGTGCCCAAATGAAGGCGTTAACTATTTTTTGTACGGTATTAATGTAATGTGGTGGAGGTTGGATGGGGACAGTCTGAAACAGGTACAAGAGCTTTGGTAGCGTACTCATTTTAAAGGCTTGTATCTTTCCCAACCATGAAAGACTTTTACCCTGCCAAGACTTTAACTCCGATCTAATAGAATCTAGAAGGTGGAAGTGATTTAGTTGGTATAAGGAATCTCTGGATTTCGTTATGTGTATCCCCAAATACTTGATCGAGATGTTTTTAGATGTGAATTGAAATTGTGACGTGATCTGGGTGTTTGCTTGGTCTTTGATCCCTATGCCTAGAAACTCGGATTTTGACATGTTTATTTTAAAGTTGGAATATGTACTATATGTCTCAATCTCCAGGAGTAGCGACGAGAGAGACTGTAGAGGGGATGTGAGCGAGAATAGGATATCATCAGCGTATAGTGTTAATTTGTATTCTGTGTTGTTTATCTGAATCCCTTGTATATCTTTATTTTCCCTAACTTTTGAGGCTAGGACCTCCATGGCTAGAATAAATAATAAGGGGGATAGGGGGCAGCCCTGTCTTGTTCCATTTGAAATCCGGAAGGGTTCTGACAGAGAATCATTTAACTTAATACGGGCAGTTGGCGTTTGATATAGAGTAAAGATTTTCTCTATAAGCTTTTCCCCCAAACCAAACCTGGCAAGAACAAGTTTAAGGAACGTCCAATCTAGTCTGTCGAACGCCTTTTCGGCGTCGACGGCCAGAAAGACTGTTGGGATATTAAGGGTTTGTGTGTATTCTAATAAATTGAGAACCTTAATGGTGTTGTCTCTCGCTTCCCTTTGGGGTACAAAGCCCACCTGGTTCAAGTGAATTAGTTGGGGAAGGAATCTATTTAACCTGATGGCTATTAGTTTCGCAAATAGTTTCACGTCCACATTCAGTAATGAAATGGGACGGAAGTTTGAAGGGGTATCCGGTGATTTCCCGGGTTTGGGGATTACTGTGACATGTGCCTCCAACATTGAGGGTAGAAATGGGTGTGTCTGGTCGACTGCATTGTAAATGGAGCACAAATGTGGTAATAAGATATGTGCATACTTTTTATAATATGAGACGGTGAAGCCGTCTGGTCCTGGGCTTTTGCCAGTGGGGAGCTGTTTAAGAGCTAAAAGTATTTCGGGTGCAGAAAAGGGGATTTCCAGTTCTGCTGCCTGTGTTTCTGTCAGTTGGGGCAATAGGGAGTCTGCTAAGTACGTGTTGATCGATTGTGGCGTGTCTACGGGATGATTGTTTTTCTTTGGGAGGTTGTAAAGTTGAGAATAATATGTTAGGAACTGGGACAGGATTTCTGGCGTGGTGTGGACTTTCACGTTTGAGGGAGTTTTTACTTCATGTATGAAGGTTTTGAGTTTTTTTAGTTTGAGGGAGCGTGCAAGGAGCTTTCCCGCTCTATTGCTTTCAAAGTAGAACTTTTGTTTAGTTTTTAAAGCCAAAGTGTTAGCCTCCTTTATTAATTGGTCGTGTACTACCTTCCTAGCTTGTACAAGTTTTGCGAGGATTTGTGGGGATGTGGGGTTCCGTTTATGTTCGTATTCTAACTTGGATAAGAGATCTGTGGATGATTTGTATAGCATTCGTGTTTTCTGTTTAATGTGTGCTTGATATTTTATGAGTTCCCCTCTTATAAAACACTTGTGGGCTTCCCAGACTATCAATGGGTCTGTTTCAGGGAGTGAGTTAAATTGAAAGTATTCTGGAAGCACTTTCTCAATTTTACTATTGAGGTCGGGGCTCTTTAATAAATTATCCTCTAGTTTCCATTGATATGTGCTTTGTGGTGCAGATGGCCAATCGAGCCTAGTAAGTACTGCGGAGTGGTCAGACCAGACAGTGTGTGAGAGCTTTGAAGATAAGACGTTAGTGAGTCCCTTTTGATTAGTAAGTTGATAGTCGATTCTGCTATATGTACGGTGTGGGGAAGAGAAGAAGGAGTAGTCCCTCTTTTCGGGGTGTTTGAATCTCCAAATGTCGAACAGAGTTTGTTCATACATCAGTCTCCATAATTGTTTAGTTACTTGTTTAGGTGTTGTGGGCTTGGGGTTAGTGGTATCTAAGTTTGGTTGAATAGGGATATTGAAGTCCCCACCCATATAGAGTGCTCCTATTGTGTGGTCTAGTACCTGTGTGAAAACCTTTCTGAAAAAGGGGAGCTGTTTAGTATTGGGAGCATATAAGTTGACCAGCGTCACCGGGGTACCAAATAACAGGCCTGTGACACAAAGAAACCTGCCCTCTGTGTCTGTGTGTGTTTTTATGGGAGTGAAAGAAATGTTCTTGCCTATCAAGATGCTTACGCCATTGCGCTTATGGTCATAGGAGCTATGGAAGCATTGTGTGTATTGTCTTCCAAAATATCTAGGTTCTTTTGATTTTAGAAAGTGGGTCTCCTGTAAAAATAGGATATCACCCCCCTTCCTGTGGAGGTCTTTCATGGCTAAGGAACGCTTTTGTGCTGAATTTAGACCTCTGGTGTTTTGACTAATTAATGTGATTGTTCTATTTTTAATGGCCATGGCTAGCCTGGAAAAAGATATCTATTAGAGCAGTTATGAGTATGAAAGTAATTTCTGGCATTATAGTTTCTGTTTATGCATGGTGTTCCAGGCAAGTCCGCACACCCTCGCCTACAATGTGTAGCAATAACATACAAAATACAAAACAGTATGAGAAAAAAAATAAACAAGTAGCATAGATCAAATCTTAATAAAGAATATCTTAGATTACAAAATGTCATGTGACCTTTCAGGTTCTTGAGGGGCTATGAACCAGCTCCTTGTAACAAATATATAATTTATTGTAGAAGGATCTAAAACGTGTCTGAAATGAACTAACCCTGTCAACTGAGCGCATGGCATTATATTATAATGGGGATAGATTTAGCTCTTATTGCCACGGTGTCTCAGGTTTTTTTTATCTCTTTTTTTTTTTTTTTTTTTTTTTCCTAGATAAATGAATAAGGGTTTAGTTTCTAGGGGGTAGTATAGTTAACTTTTTTGTATAACTAGAAACTCTATAAAACAACATATTGAAAATATTATTAATGCAGTTGTTCACAAAAAAAAAAGTCAATAAGCACCATATGCTATACTTTACCAGGGCACAGTTCACTAATGTTGTTCACAGAGTATGTAGTAGGGCCTGGATGCAGTTTCTGAAGTAGTCCAGCATGTGAACAGTTATCCTTAGGCCATAGGCTGGGATAGGGTGCTCCGGGTCTTAGTCGGTGTTTGGGTCCTGGATCTGGGGGCAACCTTTTGCCATTCTCCAGGGGCCGCTCTCGATACTTTTTTCCTGGGGGGTTCTGAATGATCATCGGTCGATAGGCCCTCTGGCGGGTCTATTTCCAATGCAGAGCAAAAATCACTGACATCTTCATGGGATCTGCAGTTCAGTTTCCTGTTGCCATGCAGAACGTATAGATGGAAAGGGAATCCCCATCTGTAAAGAATCTTCTTTTGGCGGAGAAGTGTCGTCAGTGGGGCTAAGTCCCGTCTCCTTTGGAGTGTCCGTTGCGACAGGTCCTGGTAGAATTGGAGTACAGTACCTCTGAATTTTACTGGTTGATGTTTACGAGAAAGGTTTAGCAGCTCCTCTTTCACCCCAAAGTCCTTAAACTTCATGATAATGTCTCTTGGAGGTGCTGTGTCTGGGGGTTTAGGCCTGAGGGCTCTATGCGCTCTAACCCAAGGGATATCTGTGGAAGGAGGAGTATTCTTGAGATGAGCAAAAAGTGCTGGGAGGTATGTTGGGAAATCTTTGGGTAATACAGACTCAGGGACCCCACGGATTCTAAGGTTTTTCCGTCTGCTACGGTTCTCAAGGTCCTCTATTTTGTCATATAGATCAGCTATAATTTTAGTGTGATTGGTAGTAGTGTCATGAACTTCATTAATTTCTTCCTGTAAGTGGTCAGAGAACTCCTCCAATGCCTCCACTCTGTTGTTCATGGAGTGCAGATCTTGTTTGATTTCGGCAATTTCTTCGCGAATGCATGAGCGTATGATATCGGCTATGTCTTGTTTGGACGCCAACGTGGAGAGAATATTGTTTGGTACTGAGGTACTTTCTTCTGGTTCCTCCATGTTTTTTTGTGGTGTCAATTGCTTTTGTGAAAGCGATTTTCTGTGCTCTTCGCTTGCTGAGGCCTTAGAGCTTGTGGGGGAGAAAAATTGTTCTACCAGGTTGTCTTTATGATTAGATGATTTTAACAGTTTGTGGGGTTTTGAAGAGCGTTTGGCGTACATGTTGTCTTAGTGGCCTCTGGCAGCTCTCAATTGCCTCCTCAGTAGCCCCACTGTGAGCAGTAGGGCAGTGCCCTTGTGTTAGGTTGTTGCTATATATAAAATGTCTGGCTCTGCTGCATAAAGTATCTTCTATTAGGTATATTACAGGCCGCAGCCAACTTTTCTGATATAGATAAACTGTGATACCCTGTTGTCTAGGTTGAGCTTGTTCCACTATATTGCTGCTTGTAGGGTGAGGATCAGTCTTTCACAGAGTTGTGTATAGTGGCTAGCAGAGTATGTTTAGTGGGGCTGTTCTTGAGCACGGCGTGCCTAAGCTCCAATCGCCGTGGCTTTTTGCTGTAGCCTTTTATTTCAATTAGGAAGGCCCTATAGTGAGTCTGTGAGTAAGGTCGTTATCGGCTTGCGTGTGGATTTGACCTGCGAGTGTCAGAGCTGTTATGTCTAGTCTGCGTGGCCTGCTCGTTTTGTCACCGGGACTGTCTGCCCTGTAGAGTGACAGCTCGCTATTTGTGGCGTGACATGTACCGCTCCCGCGGGTAAGTGAAAAGGTCTGTGTCTATATAAAGTTCAGGCACATAATCTCACCGCTCTCCGGTTGCTGATGGCGCGCTGACTTTCACTTTTTTCTACTGATCTCGGCTCCGGGTATATGCAGCGTGCGTCTGAGGCCTCAGTATTAGACGTAGTTAGTGGCTGTATCGGTATTTGCGCAGCGATGTCAGATCTGCTTAGTTCCCTCTGTTCCCCAGATACAGGACATCTTTTGCCTCTATGTACTTATCATTAATCTGTAGTTAGTAGGGTCTTTTCAGACAGATTAGTGGAGCTAGTTTGCAGAGCTAAGGTGTTACGCAGCCATCTTTGCTGCGGCCAGCTCCGCCCCTGTACATATTTTTTAAATTAAATTTGAGTTTGCTTTCTTTTTTCTTTTCATATGTGTTTATTATATTTTTATTGTCTAACCTAATTAGTTGTCTCATTGCCTAATTTTTGTAAAATCTATAAAGTTAATTAAGTGTCATTAATTGTCAATGAATTTGAAAGGGGACACCGAATTGAATTTAAGAATGCAATTAATTTAATTCGAATGAATTAAGTGGAATAAAAATGGCTGTAAAGTGATGGGGAAAATGTATACACAATAAAGAGGAATGTGTCACATAATTAGGTTTGAGATACTTAACAGGAAGATTTTAGTGCACAAATTCAATTTAATCAACTTAAAAATTAAATTACAGTAACTTTGACTGGATATAGTTATATTACCAATATAGTTAAAATAATTCTTGACTGGGTTTATGAAATTATTAGTTGTTGATGATTATTAGTGGATTAATTTATGGAACATTGTCAGAATTGCTAACCATTGATTATTATCTTCAGCACTAATATCTTAAAGGGACACTAAACCCAATTTTTTTCTTTCATGATTCAGATAGAGCATGCAATGTAAAACAACTTTATAATTTAAACTCCTATTATCATTTTTTCTTTGTTTTCTCTTGCTATCTTTATTTAAAAAGCAGGAAAATAAAGCTTAGAAGCCAACCCATTTTAGGTTCAGCACCCTGGATAGTGAGTTCTTACTGGTAGCTACATTTAGCAAACCAATAAGCAAGCATAACCCAGGTTCTCAACCAAAAATGGGCCGGCTACTAAACTTTATATTTCTGCTTTTTAAATAAAGATAGAAAGAGAACAAAGAAAATTGATAATATGAGTTAACTAGAAAGTTGCTTAAAATTGCATGCTCTATCTGAATCATTAAAGAAAAAAAATGGGTTTATCCCTTTAATGACGTTTCCCCATGACCCAGCTATTCTTCTTTATAGTAAGTCCTCAGCACTGCTGCCCATATAATAGTTCTCTCTTTCTGCTCATTATTTACAAACTACAATATGTCATTATCTGCTTTGGCTAACGCACTACAATAGGCATCTTCCAAGATTTCCATGCCCCTCTTTAATCCACTTAACAATGTTGTCAACATGTTTACAAATTTACCAATCCCTGTCCTGTCTTTTCTCAGTCTTCCATTTAACACTTATGGTACGCTGCTTCATATGACCTGTTATCTCTTTTATGTTTAATCAAACTGTCACCCAACTTCACAAATCATCTTCTCGGGATAAACTATGCATACTATAGGCGCTAAGTCTTAATTAAACCCCATGTTTCATTATTTTCAGTTCTCAAGATTACCTGTAGTAAGGCCCCATCCTCCATCAATTTGTACTTCGACCTGTCCCACTCTTCCTTCATTACAGCAGAAACATCCTCTATAGCTTGTACACTCATGTATATGGACAGTATTATCTTCAAATCTGTTTATGCTTAGTTGCTTTATTAATATTGCAATACACTCTGTACTTCTGCAAGGATACAAAATGCAACCAATGTGTTAATCCATTTTGTAAGTACTGCATACATTGGGGCCGATTTATTAAGGGCTGAAGGCCCTGGAAACAGGAGTTAAGAAGCAGCGGTCTTAAGACCGCTGCTCCTTAACTCGTACGCCTCCTCTCAGGCAGCGGACATCAATCTGCCCGATCTCATACAATCTGATTGAATGACACCCCCTGCTAGCGGCTAATTGGCCGCGAAACTGCAGGGTGCAGCATTGAACAAGAAGTTCACCAGAACTGCTTGTGCAATGTTAAATGCCGACAGCGTATGCCGTTGGCATTCAGCGATGTCGGGCGGACATGTCCGTCCGACTGTTAATAAATCAGCCCCATTGCGTGCATGTTCAAAACAATAATATCTACCAATTGCTATAATTAAATATGTACATGGTTGCTTTAAATTACTTAAATACAATTGTATTAACAATAACACAAGCACCTAGGATTATATGATATGCCACTATAAAATATAAGAGCAGGAATCTCATGCTGGCCTCATGTTAGTTACTCACATAGCTACTCCTTAGTGACTGTGTGCTATGTGGAACTCTCTAATTAATATACGTTCCTAACTATGGTCACTACATCAGTGGTCATTAACACACTGGTGCTAATATTACGTTATGTTATAGGAACAGTATACACTTTAGTAATATTTTTTTTCTTTTGGTGAGCTGGCACACGTGACTCTCCTGCAGTTTACAGATTAGATTGAATGATACAAAATTTAATATTGTGAGCATACTGTGTACAATTTACATATGCAGTTTTGGTCTGGAAAGCATTGTTGGGTGTAGCCAGAAAGCAAACTCTGATTTCTGCAAATGCTGCAAATCAAATAGCTGGTTTAGGCAATTTGCAGTATTTTAAAAAAGCTAATTTGCACATTTTGCTTTTTGGCCACTTTAGGGACTGTGGGGCAAAGCACAGTTTTTACACATACCCAAGAAGTGTTAAAGGTACAGTCTACACTAAAATTCCTATAGTTTAAAAATATAGATAATGCCTTTACTACCCATTCCCCAGCTTTACACAACCAACATTGTTATATTAATATACTTTATAACATTTAAACCTCTACATTTTTGCCTGTTTCTAAGTCACTAAAGACAGCCTCTTACCACATGCTTTGTTATTAGCTTTTCACAACAGGTAATTAATATAAAAGTTTGTCAAAAAACAAAATTTATGCTTACTTGATAAATTTCTTTCTTACCGGGCATGGAGAGTCCACGAAGTCATTCCAGTTACTAGTAGGATATTCAACTCCTGGCCAGCAGGAGGAGGCAAATGGCACCCCAGCAAAGCTGTTAAGTGTAACTTCCCTTAATCCCCAGTCATTCAGCCAAAGGAAAATGGAAAAAGAAGAAACACAATGGTATAGAGGTGCCTGAGGTTTACTCAAAAAAACTGCCGAATTATAAATAAAAAGAGGGCAGGGTTGTGGACTCTCCATGCCTGGAAAGAAAGAAATTTATCAGGTAAGCATACATTTTGTTTTCTTTCCTATGGCATGGAGAGTCCACGACGTCATTCCAATTACTAGTGGAAATCAATACCCAAGCTAGAGGACACGGAATGAAAAGGAGGGAGAACAAGGCAGGAGGACCTAAACAGAAGGCACCACCGCTTGAAGAACTTTTCCCCCAAAAGAGGCCTCAACCGAGGCAAAAGTATCAAATTTGGAAAAAGTATGCAAAGAGGACCATGTTGCCGCTTTGCAAATCTGTTACACAGAAGCTTCATTTTTAAAAGCCCAAGAAGAGGAGAAAGCCCTAGTGGAATGAGCCATAATTCTCTCAGGAGGCTGCTGTTCAGCTGTCTCATAAGCAAAACAAATCAAACTTCTTAACCAGAGGGAAAGGGTAGTAGAAGTGACCTTCTGACCCTTACGCTTTCCAGAGAAAACCACAAACAGGGCAGAAGATTGTCGAAAATCTTTAGTAGCTTGTAGGTAAAATTTTAGAGCACGCACAACATCCAAGTTATTCAAAAGACATTCCTTATGATAAGAAGGATTAGGGAAAAAAGATGGAACAACAATTTCCTGATTAATGTTTTGATCCAACACCACCTTAGGGGGAAAACCCAATTTAGTACGATGGACCGCCTTATTTGCATGGAAAATAAGGTACAGGGAATCACACTGTAGAGCTGAAAGCTCAAACTATGAGAGTGGAAAAAATAGCAAGAAGAAACAAAACCTTCCAAGATAACAATTTTATATGTACAACATGCATCGGCTCAAACGGAGCCTGTTGCAAAACATTAAGAACAAGATTAAGGCTCCAAGGAGAAGCAACAGGTTTAAACACAGGCCTGATTCTGATCAGGGCCTGAACAAAAGCTTGAACATCTGGCAAATCTGCCAGACGTTTGTCTAAAAAAGAATAGACAGTGCAGAAATCTGACCCTTCAGAGTACTGACTGACAAACCTTTCTCCAGGCCATCCTGAAGAAAAGATAAAATAGGGGGAATCCTCAACAGACTCCAGGAGAAATCCTTAGATTGGAACCAATAAAGATATTTACGCCATACCTTATGGTAAATCTTGCGAGTAACAGGTTTGGGAGCCTGAAGCATAGTATCAATGACTGCTTTAAAAAACCCATGTCTAGACAGAACTAGGCGTTCAATCTCCAAGCAGTCAGTTTCAGAGAATCCAGGTTTGGATGGAGGAATGGACCCTGAATTAGAAGGTCCTTCCTCAGAGGCAACCTCCAAGGAGGAAGCGATGACATCCTTACCAGATCCGTGAACTAGATCCTGCGAGGCCATGCAGTTGCTATTATAATAACCAATGCTCTCTCCTGTTTGATAGGAGCAATGACTCATGGAAGGAGAGCAAATGGAGGAAACAGGTATGCCAGAGAGAAGATCCAAGGAACCGCTAGAGCATTTATCAGAGCAGCATGAGGATCTCTTGACCTTGAACCATACTTTGGAACCTTGGCGTTTTGACGAGATGCCATCAGATCCAACTCTGGAACCCCCCACCTGAGGGTTATCTGAGAGAACACTTCTGGATGGAGAGCCCACTCCATGGGATGAAAAGTCTGTCTGCTCAGAAAACCCACCTCCCATTTGTCCACTCCTGGAATGTGGATGGCAGATAAGAGACAATCGTGAGCTTCTGCCCACTGCAGAATGTGAGTCGCCTCCTTCATAGCCAAGGAACTCTGAGTTCCTCCCTAGTGGTTGATGTAAGCCACTGAGGTGATGTTGTCCGATTGGAATCTGATAAACCGGACTAAAGATAATTGAGGCCAATCTACCAAGGCATTAAAGATTGCTCTCAACTCCAAGATGTTTATGGGGAGAGAATACTTCTCCCGAGTCCACAGGCCCTGAGCTTTTATAGAGCCTCTAACTGCTACCCAGCCTAACAGGCTGGCATTCGTAGTCACAATCACCCAGGAAGGTATCAGGAAGCAAGTGCCCCGATCCAGCTTTTCCTGTGAAATCCAACATGAGAGAAAGTTTCTTGTTAGGGGTTCCAGATCTATCCTCTGCGGTAAATCTGAATGATCTCCATTCCACTGACTGAGCATGCATAGTTGTAGAGATCTCAGATAGAATCGAGCAAAAGGGATGATGTCCATGGAAGCCACCATCAGACCAATCACCTTCATGCATTGAGCCACTGATGGACGAATAGCAGACTGGAGAGAAAGGTACAAAGAAACAAGTTTGGATTTCCTGACATCCATCAGGAACATTTTCATGAACAGTAAATCTATGATTGTCCCTAAAACACACACCCTTGTAGCTGGAACAAGGGGACTCTTTTCCTGATTAACTTTCAATTTGTGGGAACGTAGAAAAGATAACAACATCTCTGTATGAGATTCTGCTAGTTGAAAAGATGACCCCTGAACCAAGATGTCATCTAGATAAGGTGTCACAGCAATACCCTGGGATCTGATCACTGCCAATAGAGCCCCTAGAACCTTTGTGAATTTTCTGGGAGCCGTGGCACGACCAAATGGAAGTGCAACAAACTGGAAATGCTTGTCCAGAGAGGCAAACCTTAGAACCTGATGATGATCCCTGTGAATGGGAACATTTAAATATGTGTCCTTCAGATCTATAGTCATCATGAACTGACCTTCCTGAACCAATGGAAGAATGGAACGAATAGTTTCCATTTTGAAGGACAGAACCCTGAGGAATTTGGTGAGCCACTTTAAGTCTAGGATTGGACGTAAAGCTCCCTCCTTTTTGGGAACCACAAATAGATTTGAATAAAATCATTTACCTTGTTCCTTTAGATGGACTGGTACAATAACTCCCATGGAGGATAGGTCTTCTATGCAATTTAAGAAGGCCTCCCTTTTTACCTGGTTTGAGGATAGTCTTGACAGGAGAAATCTGCCCCTTGGAGGGCAAGACTTGAATTCTATTTTGTAACCCTGGGATACTATGTCCACAGCCCACAGATCTGGGACATCACATTTCCAAGCCTGTCGAAAAAAGGAAAGCCTGTCCCCCACTTGATCCAAAATCGGATCGGGTGTGGATCCATCATGCTGATTTAGAGTCAGCGGAAGGCATTTAGTTTTGTTTCCCATTACTCCAAGACTGGCTGGACTTCCAAGAGGACCTGGATTGGTCAGGTTTGTAAGAAGAGGAGGAAAACTTCTGTCCCTTAAAGTTGTGAAAGGAACGAAAATTGGAAGTCTTACATCCCTTAGGTCTATTCTTCCTGTCCTGGGGTAGAAAAGATCCCTTTCCACCCGTAATCTCTAAAATGATTTCTGCAAGACCAGGACCGAATAGGGTTTTACCCTTACAAGGTCAAGCCAAAAGCTTGGCCGTAGAAGATACATCTGCCAACCAAGATTTTAACCAGATAGCCCTACGAGCTAGGACAGTGAAGCTAGACATCTTAGCTCCCAGTCAAATAAAGGTATCAGCTAATTTAAGAGCCTTGATCCTATCTCGGATCTCCTCAATTGTAGTCTCCTCTGATATCAGATCAGACAGGGCATTGCACCAATAAGATGCTGCTCCTGCAACCATAGCAATATTTGCCACAGGTTGCCACTGTAATCCTTGATAGATATACATATTTTTTAAGTAAGCCTCTAGCTTCTTATCCATAGGAGCCTTAAAGTAACAACTATTCTTTATAGGAATGGTAATTCTTTTAGCTAGGATAGAGATAGCTCCTTCTACTTTAAGCACAGTGTGCCATGAGTCACGAATGGATTGAGCAACAGGAAACATATTTTTAAAAACAGGGGAAGGGGAAAAAGGAACCCCTGGCTTATCCCATTCCTGAGCTTTAATTTCATGCATCTTGTCTGGATCAGGAAAAACATCCACAGAAGAGGGAGAATCATAAACTCTATTAAGTTAGTAGACTTTTTAGGGTTGACAGCAACCGAAGGTTCAGATTTGTCCAAAGTAGCTAGAACCTCCTTCAGAAGTAACCGGAGATGTTCAAGCTTAAACCTGAAATTAACCTTCAGATTTGGAAAGTTTTTCCTCCATTGTGTCAGAGTCTGAGATCTCACCTTCAGAAGCTACTGAAGTATCCTCCTCATGAGACATTTGGGAAAGGTTGACCAGCACCGAATTAGAGGGGTCAGAAACCTTACTAGTAGAAAAATGTTTAGATTTCCTCTTACGCTTACCTGAAGTAGGGGAAGCAGATAAAGCTGCAGACACCGCAGAAGTTATCTGTGCAGCAAAGTCTCCTGGCAAATAAACACCCCCCAGGATTTTGCTGAGATGAGCTGCAGGGCACTGCATGTGAAACAGCTAAAGCTTGGGATGTTTGAGGAGAAGGCTGAAGCATGGCACGGACAATAGTATCCTGAGAGATAGATGGCCCTGAGAGGGGTTCCTTATCCTTAGATAATATCTTATTTAAGCATGTCAAACAGAACTGTATAGGAGGAACAATTTGAGCCTCCAAGCAATACAAACATTTAGCAAAAGATACTTCTGGATTAGTATCAGAATCCATAATCTTGAAATAGGAGCCCATAAGTAACTATCTTAGAGATAAAAAACTAAGATAAAACTAATTTACAGAAACGGTGTTCTGTACCTTTAAATTTTAAATGCAAAAATGTTTGGCACCGCTATAACCTCAGCTTCTGCTGAGGACTTACCCCACTGATGACTGGAGGAATATCCACTGTAGACTAGCAATTGTAGACACAGAGAAGAAACATGCGGTAGAAGACAAACCAGACAGCTCCGTTCTTAGACAAGTGCTCCGCTTCCCGATCGGAAGAAAAGCCGAAATCGGAAGTGCAGAGATTGGTCATGTGACCGTAAGAGGCAGAAAAACACATGCACCACAAAGAAAGCGTGCGAGTCTCTGCTAGCAAATCCTGAACTGACGATCAATTTACACATAGGGGGCTACTTATCAAGCCGTCTACTTTTCTGGCTTCGCCGGCCCAATACGTCCGCCTAAGCTCGCCTACCTTCGCCGCCGCGGACCTTGAATACGTTCGCCTAAGTTATCAAATAAAGCTGTCAAAAAGCCGCGGGGCGATGAGCAGCGGACTGTGAGAGTTATCACTCATCCGATCTTGCTGCCCTTCGGCTTTTTCCCAGCTTTATTGCTAGCCTGTCACTAAGCACTCACACTAAACTACACTGTTCTACCCCCTATACCGGCGCCCCCGGAGCCCCCCGCAACTAAATAAAGTTACTAACCCCTAAACCGCCGCTCCTAGACCCCGCCGCAAGTCTTATAAATGTATTAACCCCTAAACCGCCGCTCCTAGACCCCGCCGCAAGTCTTATAAATGTATTAACCCCTAAACCGCCGCTCCCGGACACCGCTGCCACCTACATTATACCTAGTAACCCCTATCCTGCCCCCCTATACCGTCGCCCTCTATTATAAAATTATTAACCCCTATCCTGCTGATCCCGCACCTCTCCGCAACTAAATCAATAGTTTAACCCCTAAACCGCCGCTCCATGAACCCGCCGCAACCTATAATAAATTTATTAACCCCTATCCTGCCCCCCACTACGCCGCCGCCACTGTAATAAAATGATTAACCCCTAAACCTAAGTCTAACCCTAACCCTAACGCCCCCCTAACTTAAATATTAATTAAATAAATCTAAATAAATTAACTCTTATTAACTAAATGAATCCTATTTAAAACTAAATACTTACCTTTAAAATAAACCCTAATATAGCTACAATATAAATAATAATTATATTCTAGCTATCTTAGGATTTATTTTTATTTTACAGGTACCTTTCAATTTATTTTAACCATGTACAATAGCTATTAAATAGTTATTAACTATTTAATAGCTTACCTAGCTAAAATAAAGAGAAATGTACCTGTGAAATAAATCCTAACCTAAGTTACAATTACACCTAACACTACACTATACTTTAATAAATTATTCCTATTTAAAAATAAATACTTACCTGTAAAATAAACCCTAAGATAGCTACAATGTAATTAATAATTATATTATAGCTATCTTAGGATTTATATTTATTTTACAGGTAACTTTGTATTTATTTTAGCTAGTTAGAATAGTTATTAAATAGTTATTAACTATTTAATAACTACCTAGCTAAAAGAAATACAAAATTACCTGTAAAATAAATCCTAACTTAAGTTACAATTAAACCTAATACTACACTATCATTAAATTAACTAAATAAACTACCTACAAAGAACTACAATGAAATACAATTACATAAACTAACTAAAGTACAAAAAATAAAAAAAGCTAAGTTACAAAAAATAAAAAATTAAGTTACAAACATGTTAAAAATATTACAACAATTTTAAGCTACTTACACCTAATCTAAGCCCCCTAATAAAATAACAAACCCCCCCAAAATAAAAAAAATCCCTACCCTATTCTAAATTACATAAATTTCAAAGCTCTTTTACCTTACCAGCCCTTAAAAGGGCCATTTGTGGGGGCATGCCCCAAAAAGTTCAGCTCTTTTGCCTGTAAAATAAAAATACAACCCCCCCCCCAACATTAAAACCCACCACCCACATACCCCTAATCTAACCCAAACCCCCCTTACAAAAACCTAACACTAATCCCCTGAAGATCATCCTACCTTGAGTCGTCTTCACTCAGCCGAGCCACCGATGGAACTGAAGAGGACATCCGGAGCGGAAGAAGTTAATCCTCCAAGCGGCGCTGAAGAAATCTTCCATCCGATGAAGTCATCATCCAGGCGGCGCTGAAGAAGTCTTCGATCCGGCCGATGTCATCTTCAAAGAGGCGCTGAAGAGGTCTTCTATCCGGGCGAAGTCATCTTCCAAGCCGGGTCTTCAATCTTCCTTCCGCCGACGCGGAACCACCTTCTTCACCGACGGACTACGACGAATGACGGCTCCTTTAAGGGACGTCATCCAAGATGGCGTCCCCTCAATTCCGATTGGCTGATAGGATTCTATCAGCCAATCGGAATTAAGGTAGGAAAATCTGATTGGCTGATGGAATCAGCCAATCAGATTCAAGTTCAATCCGATTGGCTGATCCAATCAGCCAATCAGATTGAGCTCGCATTCTATTGGCTGTTCCGATCAGCCAATAGAATGCGAGCTCAATCTGATTGGCTGATTGGATCAGCCAATCGGATTGAACTTGAATCTGATTGGCTGATTCCATCAGCCAATCAGATTTTCCTACCTTAATTCCGATTGGCTGATAGAATCCTATCAGCCAATCGGAATTGAGGGGACGCCATCTTGGATGACGTCCCTTAAAGGAGCCGTCATTCGTCGTAGTCCGTCGGTGAAGAAGGTGGTTCCGCGTCGGCGGAAGGAAGATTGAAGACCCGGCTTGGAAGATGACTTCGCCCGGATAGAAGACCTCTTCAGCGCCTCTTTGAAGATGACATCGGCCGGATCGAAGACTTCTTCAGCGCCGCCTGGATGATGACTTCATCGGATGGAAGATTTCTTCAGCGCCGCTTGGAGGATTAACTTCTTCCGCTCCGGATGTCCTCTTCAGTTCCATCGGTGGCTCGGCTGAGTGAAGACGACTCAAGGTAGGATGATCTTCAGGGGATTAGTGTTAGGTTTTTGTAAGGGGGGTTTGGGTTAGATTAGGGGTATGTGGGTGGTGGGTTTTAATGTTGGGGGGGGGTTGTATTTTTATTTTACAGGCAAAAGAGCTGAACTTTTTGGGGCATGCCCCCACAAATGGCCCTTTTAAGGGCTGGTAAGGTAAAAGAGCTTTGAAATTTATGTAATTTAGAATAGGGTAGGGATTTTTTTTATTTTGGGGGGGTTTGTTATTTTATTAGGGGGCTTAGATTAGGTGTAAGTAGCTTAAAATTGTTGTAATATTTTTAACATGTTTGTAACTTAATTTTTTATTTTTTGTAACTTAGCTTTTTTTATTTTTTGTACTTTAGTTAGTTTATGTAATTGTATTTCATTGTAGTTCTTTGTAGGTAGTTTATTTAGTTAATTTAATGATAGTGTAGTATTAGGTTTAATTGTAACTTAAGTTAGGATTTATTTTACAGGTAATTTTGTATTTCTTTTAGCTAGGTAGTTATTAAATAGTTAATAACTATTTAATAACTATTCTAACTAGCTAAAATAAATACAAAGTTACCTGTAAAATAAATATAAATCCTAAGATAGCTATAATATAATTATTAATTACATTGTAGCTATCTTAGGGTTTATTTTACAGGTAAGTATTTATTTTTAAATAGGAATAATTTATTAAAGTATAGTGTAGTGTTAGGTGTAATTGTAACTTAGGTTAGGATTTATTTCACAGGTACATTTCTCTTTATTTTAGCTAGGTAAGCTATTAAATAGTTAATAACTATTTAATAGCTATTGTACCTAGTTAAAATAAATTGAAAGGTACCTGTAAAATAAAAATAAATCCTAAGATAGCTAGAATATAATTATTATTTATATTGTAGCTATATTAGGGTTTATTTTAAAGGTAAGTATTTAGTTTTAAATAGGATTCATTTAGTTAATAAGAGTTAATTTATTTAGATTTATTTAATTAATATTTAAGTTAGGGGGCGTTAGGGTTAGGGTTAGGTTTAGGGGTTAATCATTTTATTACAGTGGCGGCGGCGTAGTGGGGGGCAGGATAGGGGTTAATAAATTTATTATAGGTGGCGACGGTGTAGGGGGGGCAGATTAGGGGTTAATAAATGTATTATAGGTGGCGACGGTGTAGGGGGGGCAGGATAGGGGTTAATACATTTAATATAGGTTGCGGCGGGTTCAGGGAGCGGCGGTTTAGGGGTTAATACATTTATTATAGTTGCGGTGGGCTCCGGGAGCGGCGGTTTAGGGGTTAATATGTATAGAGTAGCTTGCGGTGGGCTCCGGGAGCGGCGGTTTAGGGGGTAATAACTTTATTTAGTTGCGGCGGTGTAGGGGGGGTCAGATTAGTGGTGTTTAGACTCGGGGTACATGTTAGGGTGTTAGGTGTAGACAGCTCCCATAGAAATCAATGGGATGTCTGTCAGCAGCGAACTTGTACTTTCGCTATGGTCAGACTCCCATTGATTCCTATGGGATCCGCCGCCTCCAGGCTGGCGCTTTGAAAACCAGGTACGCTGGGCCGTAAAAGTGCCGAGCGTACCTGCTAGTTTTTTGATAGCTAGCAAAAGTAGTGAGAATGTGCCGCACTTGTGTGCGGAACATCTGGAGTGACGTAAGAATCGATCTGTGTCGGACTGAGTCCGGCGGATCGAAGCTGACGTCACAAAATTCTACTTTTGCCGGTCTCGAGCCTTTGATAACTAAGGCGTATCAGCCTCGCCACAAATACGCTGCGGAATACGCAGCGTATTTGAGGTTGACGGCTTGATAACTACCCCCCATAAAGTATAACCGCTATATGCAAATGATCTCAACGTGCACTAAACATTAAATCCTCTCTAGGGCATATTACACATTCATTTTATAGATAAAAAATGAATAACATAACATAGAACCATATTCTCTCTAGCCAGCCTCTAATACAGGGGAATAAAATGAACCCCATAATACATCATATAGAAAAAGTGCCTGCCTAGTTGGCCAGGCTTAAATCCCTGAATTATTATGTCTCAAATAAAATCCACTGAGTATTAACTCTTGAAGTGCTGTCCTTCAAACCTAGAAGGCAAGAGCACTTACCTGTGGATCCAGCTGCAGGGCAGGAACAGCTTCTTAGGTGTGATATACACTCCACTCTCTATCATGGACCTTCAGAAAAAGAAAGAACAGAGTAACCAACCCTGACTTTCTGTAAAGAGGTAGCAATAATGTTAGAAATAAAGCAAAGACAACCTCGCCACTTTCTAACTGCTAATAGCCACCATTACTCTTACTAAAGAGATTGACATGGACACAGCATAGCCCCTAATAATTGCTTGCAGGGAAAAGTACCCATAAATGGATTAAATATCTTCAGACGCCATCTTTGCACATCCTCCATTGACAAAGGCCAAGAGAATGACTGTTGATTATGGGTAAGGGAAGTTACACTTAACAGCTTTGCTGGGGTGCTCTTTGCCTCTTCCTGCTGGCCAGGAGATTAATATCCCACTAGTAATTGGAATGACGTTGTGGACTCTCCATGCCATAGGAAAGAAATACTGTTTGTTTATGTATTTTGACACCATAGCATTGCACACTGAGCATTCCCAGAAATAATATAATTCATATTTTTACAGAAATGTATCATTTACATTCTAACGACTTTGATAAATGCTTTTCTTTGTGTTGCTGACATTGAAAAATAGTAGCAAAGCACAATTGTGTCAACTTAACTATGGTGTCATAGGGACAAAGAGAAAAAAAAACTTTTTTTTTTTAAACAATAGAATTAGGATACTGAAGCAAAATTCTCAGTAAATCTGGGCATTGTTAAAAGCATAATAATTAGCTTTCAGACAGGTGTTAAGATGGTGAAAATTATGTTTTGCTTGTTAAGGCATGGAGAAGAACTTGAATTTGAAGTTAGAAGAATAGAAAGAAACAATTTCTAACAGGAAATTAATATGTTTTTGACCTTCTTCCTGTCTTGACATGTTTGCTGATGTAAATCAGACAATAGCATATATGACATTATTTTAGATATATCATCATAAACTGATATAGGTAGCTGTTAAAGCCATAGCTTAATGAAAAATATTTAAAAGACATATAAACTGATGTACAATCAGAGTAAGTACAGTCTTATTTGGTTCAGGCAAACCATAACCTTAATCACAGACACGTTATTCCTCCAAGTTACATTATTTAAACATTGCTTCCCTCCTGAAACAATTGGGTGTTTGATCATTTGGTTCATAACCTTATTAACATTTAAAAGTCCAGTCTCATTATACAAAGCAATATTCTGCAATATTAAATTCAACTTCAATCATATTTCATTAATAAAAAGGATCTCCAGGATCACTCAATTCACTTTGATCAGAATGACTCACTTATCATTTCAAGGGAACAAGCTATAAAGGTGAACATCCAAAAGTCTTCTTAAATTAAATTTTTATCTTATACCACTTCTAACTACTTAAGATTACACTTTATAGGAAATGTGGGTAGAGTTGTTGGGCCTATGGTTCTGAGCTGCTCTCAAAATATATGTTTAACTGTGTTCAGCCCAAGGTTTTAACTTCTGCAAAGGCTTTTGCTATAACCATCCTAGTGTACCCCGTCCTTTCAAACTGCTTGTTAAGTACCATATCCACCAGCAAAAAGGCATCATCATCTGAAAAGTTATGTTTTATACAAATGTACTGAACGTTCACTTTGCCTTCATACATTTGTTGAGGATGAACGCTTGTAAAAATGTGTTTGCTTTATTGTTTTTTTTAAATAAAGTTGGTTGAAACCGTTTTAACTTCTCATTACATATTTTTCAAATATGCTATCTTAGTCTTATGGAATGTAGTAGTGAAACTTAAATCAACAATATTACTATTGATACATACTATAAAACGTATATTATTCTCTTCTGAACCAATCCAAATTAACTTCAGGTAATCTATGTACTTTTTAAAATTTTTAAGTGTTTGGCAGATTAGTTTTCACATGAACAGAAGTAGAACAACTCTCACCAACCCATAAAAAGGTTGGTGTATAAAGGGGCAAAACTTAGCCTCATAGCAGCCTCATACATTTGCAAGTGACTATAGCCTTACCACATTAACAGTAAGCCAACTATATTTTTCTACCAAAAAAAAATCATCCAACCTATTCAAAACATGTTTGTATCTATAAGATAAGATAGAAATAACATCATCAAAGTTTATAAAAGCAAATAATGAAATTAGACTTCCAAAAAGAACAGCAGAAGCTTTCTATTTATATCTTTCCTTCACTCCTCACATTCAGTCCTTGGCTAAAGCCTGCCGCTTCCACCTTAAAAACACCTCCAAAATTATACACTTCCTTACACAAGACACAACTAAGATTTTAATCCACTCTCTCATTCTTTCCCGCCTTGATTACTGCAACTCTGTCCTCTCTGGTCTCCCCACCTCCCGCCTAGCTCCTTTACAGTCCATAATGAATGCCTCTGCCAGACTCATCTTCCTTACACGTTGCTCTTCATCTGCTGCTCCTCTCTGCCAATCCCTTCACTGGCTTCCTCTTGCCTCTAGGATCAAACACAAAATTCTCACTCTGACATACAAAGCCCTCAACTGCACTGCCCTATATCTCAGACCTTGTCTCCAGATACTCTCCCTCCCGTCCCCTTCGCTCTGCTCATGACCTCCTACTCTCCTCCTCTTTGGTTACCTCATCGCACTCCCGTTTACAGGACTTCTCCAGACTGGCTCCCATCTTGTGGAACTCTCTGCCTCGCCCCACAAGACTCTCCCCTAGTTTTGAAAGCTTCAAGCGCTCCCTAAAGACTCTACTGTTCAGGGATGCATACAACCTATGCTAACCTTACTTTATATCAGTTCCACTCCTCCATTGCTATCCCCTGAACACCCTTAAGTCCAGCTGTTTGTAGATCACCTTCTTAAGAGCTGCCTACAACAGTGCAACTCTTGGCAGGGGCCTCTACCTATTTGATCCCTTTAATTGTTTTGTTGTACTACCCTCTGTTTATAGCGCTGCGGAATCTGTTGGCGCTCTACAAATAACCGATAATAATAATAATAAATAATAATAATATCAGTGATCTATTCATGCATTTTAATCAAGTGGTGCAAAATGGCAATTACTAGGATTTTAATTAACAAGTAATCAAATGTTTGCTAATCCATAACCTGTAATTCTATCCTATCATTAAATATATTATTGAGCTCCAACTAAAAATCTCTAGTTGGATCCCCTTTAAATTAATATACATTTATGTGTCTTCTAATTGGCAAAAGGCTTCTTTGATATAATGAAAGACCACTATGGAGCCCCCTTAATTCCAAACCATTCTTCTCCTGTAAGTTAAGATTATTTTTTTACAGTATGACTATTTCATAAAAAAAATATTAAATCCTTCTCTATCATTGTATTGTAGGCTTCCACTATGGCACCCTTGCAGTTTGTAGAATATGAAAGATGTTGGCTTACATCCCATATGACTACTTTGTAGTGTAATATAACTCTCTCTTTCCAAAACCTATAAATATAATTAGTCACTTGCCTCCCTAAAGTAAAAATAATCATAGAATATTGATCCTTTCTTTAAACTACAAAGACACAAATTCTGAATGAATGTAATGCTCAGAATAACGATTCTTTAATATTAGTAAATGCATACACCTGTTCACATTAACCAATGTCTCAAACACATTAACATTCACTGGCATTACATAGTTCAGTTCTTATGGCAATACTTTAAATTCTTCTTCCTGCAATGTTTCATGTAAAAGCTGTATGAAACATATATAGTACCTGTCCTATTTCCTGCTATTCCTCAGAAAAGATTGTGGACTGTGGGTCAGGTTCCAGAATGGTGAATGGTAAGGTTGCAGCTCAGATCAGTTGACAGGAAACAGTAAAGGGTGTTATGTAGCTTGCTGAAATAAATAACTGAAAACAAGTTAGAATAAGTTTGAAAACAAGGCAGCAGAGACCATTATGGGTGTTGACAAAGATTCATTGTAGAGCAGTTACAAATATAAGTTCAAGGCGGCAAAAAAAAGGATTGTGTTGACAATGAAACAGATATGGAGCTGCAACGTGAAGTTCAAGCATGGATGGTTTCTAGAATCATTGCTAGATACTAAGACTGTGAGTAGTAGAAAAGTTCAAACTGAAGTAGTCAGGAAAATATAATACAACAGTTCATAGGGAGTTAAGACAAGTTATAAATCAGATAGAAATCCACTTTATGCAGATTGATGTAAGTACATTGTGCAGCAAATCATAAAGAGTATGATATGTTGCACAGCAGAGAAATATCTAATTTTGCTATATGTATATACACATATTAACACATAAATATATATGTATATAGTCATATACATACAGTATATATTTATATTTGCTTCCCATTGCTGTGCGACTTACCTCCTTTGCTGCGTTAGTTCTCATGCCGTGAGAACGAGGCTCCCACTGAAGCCTATGGAAGTGCGCTGTGAGCGCAATGCTTCCGTGCAATGCAAACATGAGGTCGCGTTCACATTGCACCTCTCTTTTAATACCAGCGCACATTTGCATGCACTGGTATTACTAAGTTGAGAGCAAATATCGCTGTTGCGGAAGCGATATTTTGCACTCAACTTGTAATCTGGTTGATAGTGAAATAAAAAAGTATCATTGCTCTATACAATATGCTTGTTATTTTGGTATCTAAATCATTGAACCAACACAGCTACAAACAGCGTTTATATCTGTGTATATATCTATACCTATATACAGTATATTAATATAGATATATAGGTATAGATATATAATTTTTTAATTTTTTTATATATATATATGTATAAATAAATATTTACAAATAAAAAGAACATTTTCTTCTATGTGAAGAAGATTGTAAAATATGCATAACTACCTTCGAGTTTAGCGCAGTTGGTCTAATACGTGTCAGGTTAGTGCGTGAGCGATAAGTGTTAGCTTTTTTTAACAGTGCTCTCCATTGACATTTCTGGGGAGAAAAAGTTTGTGCGGTCGGGATATCCAAAGTCTTGAAATTAGAGCGCATTTGGTTTAGCTTGCGCACTAACTTACTTTCAACT
This sequence comes from Bombina bombina, assembly GCF_027579735.1. Taxonomy (NCBI): domain Eukaryota; kingdom Metazoa; phylum Chordata; class Amphibia; order Anura; family Bombinatoridae; genus Bombina; species Bombina bombina. The sequence goes on from NC_069503.1 coordinate 964,423,203, forward strand.
TGTAATACGCGCACTAATTCGCCCATGTTAAAAGCTTACTTTAAGCATAGTTAGCAAGCGAGCTAAAAACATCTGATAGCGTGCCCCTTGTAATATGGCCCATAAAATCTGACTACCAATTTGGTACTTATTTCAAAGTTTATACATTTATAATCATTCTTTAGTCCCAAGTATTTATCAGAGTTCTTTATTAAAATATTTTATCCTTTTCCAAATGCCTTTTAAGCTAAATAACAGTTTAAAATCTGTTTTTGTCTTTAGATGGAGAATCATGTGTCAGATTTAGAAGATACCAGTAACTGAATATAAATTCGTTGGTGAGTACTAAATTATTTCTCTTTAATGCATTTATTATAGAATAAATATATTTTAAAAATTAAAAATGTTTCATTGCAAAACATATTTACCAACTTAATCTATGACTGAAAATACAATTGTCTCCAAAACAACAGTTTTTTTTTCCCTAATGTATCTTTATGTTTTCAGATTGTGCTTTATTATTATCATTTATATTTATTTCAGATGTTTTTAGACTGCTAAATCTTCATATACATAGCATTTGTCTACCCAATAGCTCTTATTCCAAACTATCAAAAAAGTATCCACAAACGATACTTTAGGGATTTTTAGGGTCTGAATCAAAAATGCATTTTCTTTTTATTGTACCATATAAATTAAACAGTACAGCTAAAGGGGAAGTTGGCAGATTGGTCTTTCACGTTATGATGATTATTTTGTTTGCCATTTCATCAGAACCAAATTATAATATCATGGTTTTCAAGAGGCTTTCCAAAAACTCCACTAACAATTTGCATTGAAAAACTTTAACTGTGGTATTTAAGTGCATTTCCATATTATGTCTGCACTCTTTTATTTTGATAACCTGTACTTCTTAAAACACATCTTGGCCTTTTAAAATTATATATCTTGCCATTTTGAACAGCATTCTATAAATTTTTATTTTCCCATATGCTCAGATCACAATTGAACAGATACAATCACCTAGATTCCGAGTTTTGCGTTACAGTTTTAACTCTGAAAAATTGGCAATTTCAGCGTAAAAACAGTAACACAGCCATTACGAGTTGCGGTGGTATAGCTATACCGCAAGCATTTTAGCTTGTAAAACGTCGTCAATCCCGCACTCAAAAACATTATGTTTTTGTGTGGGATTTCTATAGCCCCGGTATTACAGGTTGTGCGGTGATGCTTAAATGCTTGCATTACAGCCTATACCGACACGATCCATACCGCCATCTGAGACCAGTAGTTATGGATTTTGTGTAACAAAAATGTTTCACAAAGCTTATAACTAAAGTGTTACAACGTACACTAACATCCATAAACTACCTATTAACCCCTAACCCGAGGCCCTCCCGCATCTCAAACACTATATTAAATGTATTAACCCCTAATCTGCCACCGCCCACATCCCCGCCACTATAATAAAGTTATTAAACTCTAGGTCACGCAATCCTAACAATCTCATCTCTATTAACCCACAGTGCTTATCCCCTCTCTTTTCTTGTGCTCTTTGGAATGCTCGCTCTGTCTGTAACAAACTTACAACTATTCATGACCTGTTTGTTTCTAACACCTTCAATCTTCTAGCAATTACTGAAACCTGGCTATCTTCCTCTGACACTGCTTCCATTGCTGCTCTCATGCACGGTGGTCTCCACTTTAGCCACACACCTAGGCCAGGTGAGAGATATGGTGGCGGTGTTGGAATCTTACTCTATCCCTCCTGCTCCTTTCAGCACCTGCAGCCTCATCCATCTCTCTCCTTTTCCTCCTTTGAAGTTTACTGCATCCGACTATTCTCCCCCCTCTCCCTCAGGGTTGCAGTTATCTATCGCCCCCCTGGACCAACCTCCCAATTCCTTGATAACTTTGCTGCCTGGCTTTCTCACTTTCTCTCTACAAATACACCTGCTTTAATCCTGGGGGATTTCAACATCAGCATTGATAACCCATCTGCCCCTGCTGCCTCTAAGCTTCTCTCACTCACAAACTCCTTTGGTCTTTCACAATCCACCCTATTCCCTACTAACCGCGATGGACACTCTATTGATACAATATTCTCCTACCTCTGCTCTCCAATGCCGCCTGACGCCCATTTCCCATCTCAGACCACCATCTGCTCACCTTTAAGCTTAACATACAGGCTAAACCTACTTCTCCCCCTAGCCCCCGCACCTGTAGAAATCTGCACACTGTGGATCCTCTACAACTTTCCAACCTTATTCAAAAACACCTCCCCAACACTTCCACAATATCCTGCCCTGACCTTGCTACAACCCGCTATAACAATACTCTCTCCTCTGCTCTGGACACTTTCGCTCCTCCCCAAATACACAAAACCCCACGTCGTCAGCTCCAACCCTGGCATTCTAAGCAAACATGCTATCTGCAAAAATGCTCCCGTGCTGATGAACGTGCCTGAAGGGAATTCCCGCTCTGAAATCAGATTTCCTCCACTATAAGTTCACTCTTTATTCTTACTCCTCTGCCCTTCACTTAGCCAAGCAAACCTACTTCTCTTCTCTTATATCTACTCATGCCTCAAACCCTAAACGTCTCTTCTCCATTTTCAACTCTCTCCTTTATCCACCTGCTCCACCCCCTTCATCTGTCTTTAGTGCTCAAGACCTGGCAGACTACTTTTTCAGCAAAACAATTACCATCCAAAGTAATATCCCAACACAAGACTGCAACCTTCCATCTCCACCCCCAGCAACCCCCTCCACCACTCTCAGCACCTTCCACCCTACCTCTGAGAATGAAGTGAGTTCCCTATTATCTTCCTCACACCTCACTACCTGCCCACTTGACCCTATCCCTTCACATCTAATACCTTCTCTGTCTTCTACCCTCACTCCAGCTCTTACTCACATATTCAAACTATCCCTTACTACCGGTTCATTCCCATCTTCCTTCAAACATGCAAAGGTCACCCCATCCTCATAAAAACCCTCCCTTGACCCCAATTCTCCTGCAAACTACCGCCCCATATCACTGCTTCCGCTAGCTTCAAAAGTCCTGGAAAAACTAGTCTTCGATCACTTAACCCACTTCTTGTCCTCCAACTCACTGCTCGACCCCTTGCAATCTGGCTTCTGTTCCCAACACTCAACTGAGACTGCCCTCACCAAGGTTACCAATGATCTTCTTTCGGCTAAAAAAAACGGCCACTACTCAATACTTATCTTACTTGATCTGTCTGCTGCCTTTGACACCGTTGACCATCCTCTTCTCCTACTGACTCTCAGCTCCCTTGGGCTCTCTGACACTGCCCTTTCCTGGATCCACTCCTATTTCTCTAATAGGTCCGTTTCTGTCTCCTTTGCTGGTGACTCCTCCTCTCCATTGCCTCTGTCTGTTGGAGTACCTCAAGGCTCTGTTCTGGGTCCTCTACTCTTCTCTATTTATACTTCCTCACTGGGTAAACTTATCAGTAGCTATGGCTTCAACTACCACCTCAATGCTGATGATACTCAGATCTACCTATCCACCCCTTCACTCTCTCCTTCTGTCCTTTCTCACATCGGTGTCTGCTTATCTGGCATTTCTTCTTCGATGGCCTCTCACCCCCTAAAAATCAATATGTCCAAGACTGAGCTTCTTCTAATCCCCCCCTCTAATTCTACTTTTCAATCACTCTTGGTGACACCACTATCTCCCCATCACCCCAAGTCCGCTGCCTAGGAGTTACACTTGACTCCAATCTGTCCTTCATACCCCACATCCAATTGCTCTCTTCCTCCTGTCACAACCACCTACACAATATCTCCAAAATGCATCCGTTTCTTAATGCTGAAACTACTAAACAGCTAATCCACTCCCTGGTAATCTCCCATTTTGACTACTGTAATAACCTACTAACTGGCCTCCCTCTCTCCCACCTCTCCCCTCTTCAATCCATCCTAAATGCCTCTGCTAGGCTAATCCACCTCTCCCGATGCTCTGTATTTGCTGCACCTCTCTGCGAGTCCCTTCACTGGCTACCCATCCACAGTAGAATTAAATTCAAAATTCTCATCCTGACCTACAAAGCTCTTACCAACACAGCTCCCCCCTACCTGTCCTCACTCATCAACAAATACACTCCAGCCCGCCCCCTAAGATCCAACAATGACCTGCTCCTTGCATCTCCTACCATCACCTCCTCCTATGCTAGGCTACAGGACTTCTCTCGTGCGGCACCAACCATCTGGAATGCACTTCCTAGAGCTGTCAGACTCTCCCCTAACCTTTCCTCCTTTAAACCCTCCCTAAAGACCTTTCTGTTCAGGGAAGCTTATTACCCAACTCAGTAACAAATTAATTTCTCTTGCCTAATTGCTTCCGCCATCTAACTCCACACTAACATCATTCTCACCTTTGCAGTCCCCACCTCATGTTTCTCACCCTCCTACCCATCTAGATTGTAAGTTCCCATGGGAACAGGGCCCTCAATTCTCCCTGTATTTGTTTGTTAAACTTTGGTGTCTCTTATATTGTATTGTACTGTACTTTTATTTTTGTACCCATGGACAGCGCTGTGGAATCTGTTGGCGCTTTATAAATAAATAATAATAATAATAATGAACCCCTATTCCGCCACTCCCCGACACCGCTGCCACTAACTAAACCTAATAACCCATAAACCGCCAGCCCCCACATCGCCACTACTAAATAAACCTATTAACCCCTAAACCGCCAGCCCCCCCACATCTAAAATTACAAAAAATAAAAAATACTGAATTAAGAAAAATAACAAACACTAAATTACGAAAAATAACAAACGAAATGATCAAAAATAAAAACAATTACACCTAATCTAATAGCCCTATAAAAATAAAAAAGCCCACCAAAATAAAAAAAAAATCTAGCCTACAATAAACTACCAATAGCCCTTAAAAATGGCATTTTGTAGGGCATTGCCCTAAAGAAATCAGCTCTTTTACCTGGAAAAAAATACAAAGACCCCCCCAACAGTAAAACCCACCACCCAACCAGCCCCCCAAAATAAAAAAACCTAACTCTAACAAAAACCTAAGCTACCCATTGCCCTGAAAAGGGCAATTGTATGGTCATTGTCCTTAAAAGGGCATTCAGCTCTTTTACATTGCCCTGAAAATGGCATTACGCTCTTTTACCTAAAGCCCAAAACCCTAACCTAAAAAAAAATAAACACCCAAAAAGATTTAAAAAAAACCTAACACTAACCCCCGAAGATCCACTTACTGTTTAAAACAGCCAGTAGGATGAGAGCTAATGAAATTATATTGGCTATTCAAATCAAACTATAGAATTTCAGTAGCTCTCATTCTATTGGCTTATTTGAACAGCCAATATGATTTCAGTAGCTCTCATCCTATTGGCTTATTTGAATTTCAAGAATTTTGAAAAGTCTCCCTTGCATTGAAGATCCAGTGTACGGCGGTGACCATATGAAGAGGATGCTCCGCGTCGGGATGAAGATAGAAGACGCTGCCTGGATGAAGACTACTCGCTGCCTGGATGAGGATGGATGTCTGGACTTTAGAAACTGTGAGTGGATCTTCGGGTTAGTTTTTTAAAACTTTTCTGGTGTTTTTTTTTTTAGATTAGGGTTTTGGGCTTTAGGTAAAAGAGCTGAATGTCCTTTTCAGAGCAATGTAAAAGAGCTGAATGCCCTTTTAAGGGCAATGTCCATACAAATGCCCTTTTCAGGGCAATCGGTAGCTTAGGTTTTTGTTATTTAGGTTTTTTTATTTTGGGGGGTTGGTTGGGTGGTGGGTTGCAATGCCCTACAAAAGGCCCTTTTAAGGGCTATTGGTAGTTTATTGTAAGTTTTTTATTGGGGGGGGACTTTTTTATTTTTATAGGGCTATTAGATTAGGTTTAATTTTTTTATTTTTGATAATTTCGTTTGTTATTTTTCATAATTTAGTATTTTTTATTTTTTGTAATTTTTTTTAGTAGTATTAGTTTTTTTTAATTTGTAATTTAGTTTTTTTAATTGGTAGTTATTTTAATTTTAGTATAATAGTTATGTTAGGTTAATTTATAGTTTAAACTTAGGTTTTTTTAATTTCACAGTTAAGTTTTTATTTATTTTAAGATAGGGATATTGTAATTTTAATATAACGTTAGAGGGTTGTTAGGTTTAGGGGTTAATAGATTAATTAATTTTTTTGCAATGTAGGGGGCTGGTGGTTTAGGGGTTAATAGGTTTATTTAGTGGTGGTGATGTGTGAGGCCAGAGGTTTAGGAGTTAATACATTTATTATAGTGGCGGCGTTGTCGGGGAGCGGTGGAATAGGGGTTAATAACTTTTATTAGTGGCGGCGATGTTGGGAGCAGCAGATTAGGGATTTATAACTTTATTTCGGTGTCAGCAATGTCAGGGGTGGCAGATTAGGGGTGTTTAGACTTGGGGTTTATGTTTTTTTCCCCATAGACATCAATGGGGTTGCGTTACGGTGATCGCCATTCCACACTTCAGGTGTTAGTTTTTTTTCTAACACCTTCTCCCCATTGATGTCTATGGGGGAAAGCGTGCACAAGCACGTCAAAGTAGCCCTTGGATTTTGTGCGGTATTGCAAGTACAAGGAGGCTTTTTAGAAACTCATAATGGCAGCGCTATGGAGGGTGAAATAACGCAACTTTTGTTGCGTTTGTTTCGCACCTTCTGTAGCACAAAACTCGTAATCTAGGTGAATGGCAGCAATATACATGTTTTGCACAATCCCATTTAAAATGAAAATATCTAGACTATTTGTACACTTTTCTTGAGATAATGTTTTCATGCTTGCTCAGTACACAATAAAACTAGTACAAACATGTCTTAATTTCAAATTTACCAATAAAAGATGTAGCAAAATACAATTTTAATACATCAAATATAAGATATATTAAAGTTGAATAAATATTGCAATTAATCAGTTATATACTTGAAAAATGTATTGTAGTCCATTAACGCCACAACATTTTATCAAATGGGTTAATTGCATATATGTCAACAAGATGTTATTAAAATTATTAAATAAATTACAATTTCAGTTCAATTTTTTTAAATAAATTACAATTTCAATTCATTTTCAAGATGGATCTTGCTATGGCAGACATTTTTCTTTTTTTGTGGTGAGTGAGAGTGAGAGCAAGTGAGGCTCAACAGTAAGAGAGGCTGAGCCAGTGCAAGAGAAAAGGAGGAGTGGAATATAGCTTGTAGCTAAGCCTGTCAATAGTTTAGGGTCACTGAGTATGAGCTGAATAAAAAGGTTTTAGTCAGTCGCAAGGTTGGGCCAGCAAGAGGCAGAGTGGAGTGTATC